>NW_026003318.1:107271-110428 GCF_001458135.2 Marmota marmota marmota | reverse complement strand
GCTTGAGCCACATCCCCAGCCCAGGACCAATCTTTTGATAACAAACCTGTCTTAGGTCTTTTTTTGTTATGAAGTTATTTTCTTTGTTTATATCAGCTCCACCTTTTACACACATAACTCTCCAGCACCTGGAAAAATGCCTGGCACATGGTAGGCAGGCAACACATTTTTCAGGAATGAAGAAATGAATGATTATACAACAGAAAAATCTGTATACTATGAGAATTCTAAAAGGGTCACCTGCCAAAGTAGGGTGTTGGGTAAGTGCTGGACATGTGAAATGTGTATGAACTTTTTCTTTAAGTGGAATATAAATGCCTGAAAGAAAGGGAGCTTACTTTACATTTTTAAAAAATATATTTTAGTGGTGTTGATAGGTCTTTATTTTATTTATTTATATCTGGTGCTAAGAATCAAACCGGGTGCCTCACACAAGCCAGGCAAGCGCACTACCACAGAGCCATAGCCTCAGCCCATTACTTTATATTTTTATGAATTCTCTTCCAACAGCACATAGCACTGTTTTGCTAAACTGAAGCTACTCAGCATTCATAATCTGCAACAGGTGATTTGTAACTTTTGAGCATGTCTTACAGGTGAGCTTATCATCTTTTATATCTGTATCCTCCTTTTATTCAGTGAACATCCTAGAATCATGTTCTGCTGTGTATTTCTGCCTAAGACAGTGAATGAAGGACGGAGTGATTTCCAAGACTACCTTTCCCCAAGCCTCTTTGCCAAGAAGTTGATCAGTAAGCAGTTGGTACATAGTATCCTGCTCCTAGGAGATCATTAATACAATTATGGAAAGAATGAATTATTTAGCCTGGTGCAGCCTGAAGAATCAGGATGACACATTCACAATGAATGGCTCCTTTTGCTACATTATAGTAACAGGTGAGGAATCCTGGGCTTTTGTATGGTTCTGCCCAAAAGCTGTTGAGTTACTCTGAAAATCCTCCAGAACTTCTGCTTCTGAGTTCCCTCATCTGTGAAATTATGTGCTAGGGGATGATACGCCAGGTCATGGGGATTCTGATTTTTTTTACTCCAATATTATTGGCACCTGTAAACCTCAGGCAAATGCAACCACTCTGTCCCTCAGTTTTATCATTTCTAAAGGGAAAAAAACATAAAAGTCCCCCACCTCCTAAGATGGCTGCTGGGAATAGGGCACAAAATGAAGGCAAGTGCCCCAAAGCTCAGCAATCAAGATAAATAATATTTTAATACTATATTTTTTAAAAGTCAAAATTAATGCAAAAAATTCACGATGAAAAAACTATCCACATTTTTCAATAAAGAGAAGATTAGTAACAGTGCTGTGCCAAATCATACTGAGGCAAATAGGGAAAAGGATTAAGTGAGATCATGCTTGTAAGGTACTTGGCACCAAGCCTTGCACATGGTAAGTCTACAGTAAACATAAACCAGTATTATTGAATAATCTTCAAGGTTTCTTCTTGTTCAAAAATTGCTAAGCTACCACTTGTCCCCACAATTTAGTCTTTTAAAAAATGGCAACTACTGATTTAATTTTAGGCAAAAATTCTGCAGAGTTGGCGCCATGCCTACCATCCTTCTGTAAAAATGTAGAATTAGTTCCAGGGGAAAATAAAATAAGTTAGACTCTAAACTTCTTTTATATGTGCTTAGGATGCAATTAAATACATTGAAGTTTTAACAGAATTTCAGAACAAAGTAGGTCTTAATACTGCCAGAAGCACAGTGAAATCAAGCTCAAACAGCCACCAGTTGTTCATGAGCACCCAAGTTCCCATCCACCTGCTTAAGAAATGCTTGCTGAAGTCCTGTTATGTTCCTCTGCTCTAAGCTAAATACTGGACCTGCAGAGATTAAAGAGATGCAGATTCTGCCCTCAGAGTATCTAATGTGGAGACAAAATTTGCCTGAAAACATGAGGGGTCCATATCATATGTCAAAGCTATTTCCCAGGGAGAAAAAAATGCAACTCATAGAACTTATAATGGGAAATTATTTCCATAAGAATTATTGTACAAGAAGATATGTATTTTGAGCCACATCATCCAACATATTTTATCAATTAACACTGACCCAAAACACAATTATAAAACACTTAAGAGGCATTATGTAAATACTGAAGAAATAATAGAAGGCCAAGTACCATCATTTGTACCTTTAAATGCTGACCCTTGGCTTGGTAGAGGAATAATGGGGACACAATAAGATGTTGTGCAAAATGTCATGGCCATAAACAGGGGAGTGATAATGAGGAAGGTGGGGGGAGAGTCAAGATGGTCAGATCCACCTGCATCTAAATCTGCATCACCTCCACCTATAGACTAAGGAAGAGAGATACAGACTGGGGGCTTGTAGGAGCAATTTAGTAAGCGTCCAAGAGAAGTTCTCACTTCCTTTATAGTCTTCTTTAAAACAATACAGAAGGAATAAGCCCATCTGGAAAGTTTACTACTACTGTAGGATTCCAACTGTAAGTCATTCTTGAAAAGTTAACACTAAGACTGAGGAACATACTCGAGTTTTACATCCTAATCTTGCAAGGTTGAGAAATGTATCTAAAAGGGACTGGGGTTGTGGCTCAGTGGAAGGATACTTGCCTAGTATGTGTAAGGCACTGGGTTTGACCCTAAGCACCACATATAAATAAAGAAATAAAATAAAGAGGTATTGTGTCCATCTACAACTAAAATCCAGTTCTATCCATAAAGATTTTAAATAAATGTGTCCTAAAATAATTTCAGCCAATCTACATCTGTTTTTTTTTTTTCTTTTGGTATCAGAAATTGAAATCAGGGATCCTTAACCACTGAGCCATTTCTCCAGCCTTTTTTTTTTTTTATTTTGAGACAGGGTCTTGTTAATTTGCTTAGGGTCTTGCTAAATTGTTGAGCCTGGAAAAATTGTGCTGTATATGTGTACTAAGAATTGAAATGCATTCTGCTGTCACATGTAACAAATTAGAATAAATTAATTAATTTTAAAAATGAAAATTTTTGCAAATCATATATATAAATAAACTCTGCAGGGCTGGGGTTGTGGCTCAGTGGTACAATGCTCATCTCACACATGGAAGGCACTGGGTTTGATCCTCAGCACCACATAAAAATAAAAAGCATTTTGTCCATCTACAGCATATATATATATATATATATAT
>NW_026003318.1:99520-103340 GCF_001458135.2 Marmota marmota marmota | reverse complement strand
AGCTGTTCCCACTGTACCAGGAGAGATGTCTTCTTGGTGGGTCAAATTCTACATTTTATCACATTTTCACAGAAGTTAATGTGACTGGAAATACACAGAGAGATCCCTATGGAGCTTATTGTTTGCTGCCATCCCAGATTTCCAGAGCTGGATTTGTTACCCTAATTTTTGTGCTATAGAATCTTCTGTGAGCAACACCTGTGTCTTGATGATTGTAACTGATTTTAAGTTATTCCAGTGGTGGGAATGGTGGTATAAATAAGTAATTGATCATTTTTAAGCTACACCCTAGTGCCCGACAGACTGATTGGGAATATGTTCCAGAGATGGACATTTGCACCTGTTTGAAAGACAGCCAAGCTCTATTCATGCTTATCCAGTACCCAAGGTCATGTTAATTAGTATAATAAATATTAGAAGTGTTCTTTCAACTGTAAAGTGGTAGGTTTTCAGGATATGTAGATTGGTTAAAATATATTAGAGGCATTTCTCAATCTTGCATGAACAGGACACAAAACTTGAGTGTGCTTTTTAGTCTCTGATGTTCAAAATGGCACTTGAGGCTTGATTCTAAACTGGTCCTACCTCTGTTCACAAACACATGATTCTGGTTACCTGATGCTGGTTCTGAGGTTCACTGAATTGTGCCTTGAGAATGTAGGCATGGGCTGGGATTGTGGCTCAGTGGTAGAGCACTTGCCTAGCATGTGTGAGACCCTGAGTTCTATCCTTAGCACCACATTGGAAAAATAATAATAAAATAAAGGCATGCCATCCATCTACAACTAAAAATAAATAAGTAAGTAAATAAATAAAAAAGAATATGGGTGTGAACTGGGTGCAGTGGTGCACATCTGTAATACCAGCAGCTTGGAAGGCTGAGGCAGGAGGATCACAAGTTCAAAGCCAGCCTCAGCAACAGCGAGGTGCTAAGCAACTCAGCGAGACCCTGTCTGTAAATAAAATAAAAAATAGGGCTGGGGATGTGGTTCAGTGTTTAAAAGAATGTGGGTGTGTCCATCTCAAGGGAAATTTTTCTGCAAAATGGTCAGAGCACACAAAAAATCAGATAGCTAAGGTGAGCTGAGGTTGAGTTTGGAGGTCATGTTACTGTTTTGTACCTTTTTTTTTTTTGCTTTTTCAATAAATGTTTGTTTGTGTGATAGAATTTGATGCTGGACTTGCTTTTGTTGCCCGACTTTATTGAAACAAGAGAAGGAAGAGGTAGTTTACACGGATTTACTTCCAAGTATGTATTCAACAATAAATGAACAACTATTATATTCCCTCTTGGAACATACAGTATGAAAAAAAAAAAACAGAAAAAAACCTAGTAGTTGTACTCAAGCTTGTTCCAGTTAGTTCACATTGTCCTGCTAGATCCTTCCAAGCCAGAGACATCCCACCAGAGAGACTATTCAGATACCAAAGGTCATCATAAATCCCTTCCCTTTGTCCTGAGTTTTGTCAGTAGGAAAATCATGACTTATAGAAAAAAAAATACAAGAATGCACTTGGGGTTTGAGAATTTGAGCTACTTTAAGGCTTCTAGGCTTTTCCAAATCCTTCTTGGGAAGGTCTTGCTTTATATACTAGTGCTCTGATCACACTCCCTTATTGGCTCCAAGGGAGAACTGCTACCCAATGATGTAACTGATGATTCGAGAACAGAAAAATGGGTTCTGTGTAAACCAACAATGTGATCGCAAAACAGAAGAGTGAGTTCACAAGGCAGCCCCTCTCTCTGAAATTCACTAAAGCAAGTGTTGTAAAAAAGATAAATACATGGGACTTTAGAAGAGGGAACTGTTACTTAAGCTAAGAATGACAAAGAATAACTCCATGAAAAAGGTGACACTTGAGTTGATCTTCAAAGAATGGCTAGGTTGATTCTCAAATTCCATTCTCAGCAATATTAGATCTGGGTTATGAAATGCTTGTTCCACGTGGATGCTAACTCACAATAAGGGCAGAGGAGTAGGGAGGGTAGAAGTACCTTGGTATAGACAAAGAGGAATGAAGGGAAGAGAGGGGAGATGGTAATAGGAAAGACAAAGGGATGAGCAGGACTTTCCTGTGTTTATATATGAATGTTCATATATGAATACAAGACCACAGAAACTTCACATCATGTACAACCAGAAAAACAGGAAGTTGTACTCCAAGTGAATAAAATATTTTAAAATACACTCTACTATCAGTTATAACTAAAAAGAACAAAATTTTAAAAAGTGATTAGAGCTGGGATGAATGTCCATCCTTGTTTCCTCTTGTTGAATAAAGGTAGAAGACTGGGTGCCGTAGATCATACCTGTAGTTACAGTCACTCGGGAGGCCAAGGAGAGAGGATTGCAACTTTGAGGCCAGCCTCAGCAACTTAGGGCGACCCTGTTGCAAAAGAAAAAATAAAAACGGCTGAGGACTTGGCTCAGTACTAGAAGGCCCTTGGTTCAATCCCTAGGGCTTTAAAAGAAAGAAAATATAAAGGAAAAGATAGGAAGTTGTTTATATGAATTTTTAAAAATAGACTTTATTGATTTAAATGTGGTGCTGAGAATCGAACCCAGTACCTCTCACATGCTACGCAAGCGCTCTACCACTGAGCCACGACCCCAGTCCCAATGTGAATTTTTAAAAAGGACATTCAAGACAGTTATATATAAAGCACAGTGCACATTTGGAGAGGTAAAAAAAAACCAAGATAGTGATATGTGATGTGAATAGGATTACAATATACTTGGTAAGACTATTGGGCCTAAGATGAGGCCAGCAGAAAGGGAATTAGGAGGTGTTGAAAAAAAGACAAGGAATTAAAAATCATGAGAAAGGCTTTTAGTTGCATATTAGCATGGTTGAATATTTTTGAGAAAATGGGATTTGATAATAAGGGGTATAAAATTAATAAAGCCTTGGTAAGTGGCAGAGACATTACACACTTTTTTTCTCTGAGCATCTCGAATAAGTCTAATGGAAGAGAGAAATCTATAAAATTCAGAAAAAAATTGCAAAAGGTATGTGAGAAAACAGAAGTGTGAATTGGCAGAAACTTTTCTGGAGAACTATTTGGCAGTATCCATCGGGTCAGGCCACAGTAACCAACAATGACCCAATGACAGTGAATTTAAAACATGTTTCTTCCTCATTCAGTATTTGTGGCAGGTCAGCTGAGGTGTTGGTCCATATTGAAATCACTACAGAACTCAGGCTGCTAAGAAGCCACTCCCTGTAATGTCAAGGATCACTGTTGTAGAAGCTGAAAGAGACGCGGGAAGTCTTCAGATTGGTAATAAAATGGTAAAGGTACACGTCGCTCATAAACATGATGTTTTGACTGAATTTTGTGGCTTTTCTACTGGCAAGGGGACAAGGAGGTGCAGCTCTATGAGGCTCTGGAAGGCAGAAAACTGGAAATATTCTTAGAGCTGGGCAGATGCCTACATTGGGCCATATCTATTTTTTAAATACATTTTTTAAAGAGAGAGACAGAGAGAGAGAGAGAAAGAGAGAGAGAGAGAGAGAGAGAGAGAGAGAGAGAATTTTTAATATTTATTTTTTTTAGTTTTTGGCAGACACAACATCTTTGTTTGTATGTGGTGCTGAGGATTGAACCCGGGCCTCATGCATGCCAGGCGAGTGTGCTACCGCTTGAGCCACATCTCCAGCCCCATTGGGCCATAACTATTAAAATCAAAACATCTATACCCATTGACTGAACAATGCCATTTGTGAGAATTCATACTATGAAAATACTCCCAAAAATACCCAGCCTTGAATGTTCAAGGATTTTCTCTTCAGCCTTGAAAATCTGAATTGAAAACTG
>NW_026003318.1:69410-92883 GCF_001458135.2 Marmota marmota marmota | reverse complement strand
GGGGGGATGGGTACCAGGGACTGAACTCAGGGACACTTGACTACTGAGCCACATCCCCAGCCCCATTTCGTATTTTATTTAGAGACAGGGTCACTCTGAGTTGCTTAGCGTCTTGTGTTTTGCTGAGGCTGCCTTTGAACATGAAATCCTCCCGCCTCACCTCCTGAGCCACTGGGATTACAGGCATGTGCCACCATGCCTGTCTCCTCAATAATACTTCTTAATGAACTATTGCATGCTGTATCTGTGTCTATGGTATCTTCTGCAACTTACTATTCTGCAGTGTGCTTTTTCTTTTCTTTCTTTTCTTTTTTTTTTGGTATTGGGGATTAAACCCTGGGGTGCTCTACCACAAAGTCACATCCCCAGCCCTTTTTATATTTTATTTTGAGACAGGATCTTGCTAAGTTGCTAAGGCTAGCCTCAAACTTCCAATCCTCCTACCTCTGTCTGCCCCACAGTGTACTTTCTTGTAAGTGATAATAAACATAAACTATAGAAAGTGTATGAGGATAGAAGGAATTTTCCATTCTGACCACAGAAAACACACCCTTCTGTGTAGTAGCCAAGGCCCTCTTAGTAACTGGCCTTCTGTACAGCTCAGATATTGCCTCAGGAAAGTGGAGTGGATCACAGTCAGGAAGCATTTTGGTAATCTCTTTTGGGGGTGACACACCAGTAGGGACACAGGAAACCTGGCATGGATCATTTACTGGGCCTTCTTACTTGGGATGGTAATTGCATTTCTGTGCCATGAGCCCAAATATCATTGTTCTCCCACCTGTCCGTCTTCCTTCCTTGTTTCTATTTTTTTAAATTTTATTTTTAATGGATGCATAATAATTGAACATATTTATTTGGTACATTGTTAATTCTTTTTTGGAGTGCTGGGGATTGAACCCAGGGCCTCATGCATGATAGGCAAGTGCTCTACCACTGAGCTACAACCCCAAAACCCATCCTGATGTTTTGATGCACATACGCATTGTGTACTAATCAAATCAGGGTATTTGGCCCATCCATCACCTCATACATTTATCATTTATTTGTGGTGAGAACATTCAGATCCTCACTATTTAGAAATATTTGATATTATATAATTAACCATAGTCACCCCGCTGTGCAATAGAACTCAAAGACTTATTCTTGCTCTCTAACCATAGCTCTGTCTCAATCATTCAGTCACTTTCTATCCCTCCCTGCCCTCCACACTCCTCCAGCCATTGACAATCACTTTTCTACTCTTTCCTTCTATGAGATAAGCTTGGGCAGATTCCCTGACTCATTTCGACTCTTTGATCTGCTACTCTGACCTACTTTTCCTGCTTTTCTAAGACTTCATGCAAAAGCAGGAGTTAAGAACATTATGTTCCAAGTGATTGGCTCTGTGCATGGCACCTTTGGAACCTCAGATTTATGGATCAAGTTGGGCAAGTTTCATGCCACCTATTTTTACAGATAAGGAAACTGGTGCACAGAGAAGTGAAACAGTTTGCCAAGGTCAAAGCCTGCTCCAGAAGCAGTGCTCCAAAGCGCTTTGCTGGGCTGTGTCTCTACTGCACACTATTCTGTTCCCACAGGAGCACCATCCCCAGCTTGATCCATGGGAGTGGAAGGGGGGGGTGGCTTACTGGACTTTGTATTCTCAGTATCTGGCAGAAAGCCCAGGGCCAGGAGCAGATACTGTCTGCCTGTTGACAAGGTGGATTAGAAGCACACTTTATGACACTTCCCCAGGCTTCCTCATGCAGCTGCTGTTGGACAAGTTCCCTCCTAACCCGGCTGAGGGTGGGATGGAGTACACTTGGTTAGAACTTTCCTGGAAAGCAACTAGGCAATGTTGCCCTCCAGCAAAATGTGCTAACCATTGGGCCAGAGGATTTTTATTTCTAGGAATTTGTCTTCAAGTTAAAAAAAAATCACAGATGTGTGTGCAACAATGTATATATGATGTTTATTGCAGTGTTGGCTATCATAATGGAAAACTCGAAACCATCTTAATGCCTGACTATAAAGAATTGGTTAAATAGCTTATGGTACATTTCTCTGATGGAGCATTTTGCAACCAGGACAATATCACTCTTAATGCATAAAGTGGTTACCCCTGGAGAAGAGGAAAATGTATCCTTAGGAACACATGGAAAGCTCCAGCTGTGTTTGTAATGATTTCTTTCTTGAGCTGAATATTTATTATCTCATGCTTTCCCTCCTCCCCCCTGGGGGCCTCATGCACACTAACGCACACTACCACTGAGCTGCATCCTCAGTCCTATTATCTCATTCTTTATACCTCTTGATATGTCTAAACTATTGAGTAATTAGGTGAAAAAATGAAATTTTAAAAAATCGTGTTTAGAATACTTAGTGATGTGTCACAATAATCATAAAATATTATGCCTAAGCAAACAGGTTGTAATAAATAGTACGAACAATATCATGCCGATTTTCTAAATCAGAGCATGTATTTAGGTATGAAAGAAACCCATTAAACTTTAAATTGTGTTTATACTTGGACAGTGTGGTTTCAGGTGATTTCCATTTCTACAATAAAACAGTATTATTTTGCACAAAAAAGTAATACTTTTTCACTTGCTGACTTTCATCTCTTACTACTTTCTGCTTTCTAATTTCCTCAGCAAGAAACTCCAGAATGATTTTCCACTTGTCTCTTACTTTGAATCTACCCATCCAGGGATTTGATTTGATTTTTGTTATTCACATTTTCTTAATCTTCTCCTTTGTTCCTGGCTAGTCTCCACAAGATTTTAGACCTGATTTTTTGTCATGTAGCAAATGCACTTGATCATGGGGTTATCCACACCCTGACCTGGTGATGTTGAAAACCCTGAGTTTTCTTTTAGCCAATCTGAGTTTCATTTTTAAGCTCCTTGTGGATATAAGTCACAGGGTTTGGCAATAAATTGCTTGTGATGAGTCAAGGATGGTAATAAGCTGCAAATTGACTTTATAACTTCATGCTAGTGAGGTGCATTGGGATACTCAATAGTTCTGTCCCATCACATCCAAAAGGTGATTAAATATTAATGGACTAGAGTCCTTCCCTGGGTGTGAATTCATAAAGGGGAATAGTGTGTATACAGGGTCAAGCAGGCAAACCTGACCAGTATTTTCTTGAATTCATTCTGATGGAGAACAGGCTCAAGATATTGAGTGGCAGTGTGAGAGCTCATGACCTTGACCTTGGAGGGTTTCTTTAAGAAATCACAACTGGAAGAAAGACATCAAGGTGACAGGAGAGGCCCTGACACTACATTGGAAATTGAAATGGTTTCCTGAAGAAAGAGAAACAGCAGAAGTCAAGTTCATTTGGAGTGTTTTAGCATATGTTCTGAATTTGGAAACATTGCACAGAAGGAAGGCAGGGAAACAAGATTTTTGCTGCATTGCTTAGGAAATGTGTGGGAAAGTGTTTATAACAGGAGGATTCAATTATAAGAGCTTTGTGTTCTTTTCTTATGACTATATCACTTTCCTTCCTAGGCCAAAATGAGTAGATCAGAAAGTTCTGGATGAATGGATTAACGAACTGATCAAATCACCTATGTGGAGGTTAATCTCCTGCCTCCTGTGTGGATTCATCAAGATGTTGGTGGTTGGAAGTGACAGAAACCCAATTCAGAAACAACTTTGGTAAAACCAGAAGGGGCTTTATTGGCTGCTGTGATTGAAAAGGCTAGTGGGTAGTGCTATGTCCATCATGGCCGGATTCAAGGGCTCCCACAATGGGATTAGGAATCTGTCTTCTTCAGTCTCCTGGCTTTGCTTTCTCCTGAGTTGGCTTGATTCTTAATTGGACTCTCCCTTAATGGCAGCAAAACTGGCCTAGATAAAGTAAGTTAAGCAACTCAGCAGAAAGCAGGTTTTTCTCAATAGCTCTAGGAAAAGTCCAGCTCTGAGTGTCACCTGTCTGGTCTGCCTACCTTGGCTCGGTCAGTGTGCACAGGGAAACATAATGTGTTCTGTACCCACCTTGAACTAAGGAGATGTGTCAATTCCACTGAAATGACATTGACTACCATGGGGAATGGAGGTCTCTCAGAGACCCATCAGGATGTCATCCTTAGAAAGAGAAATAATAATAGAAGGAAGGTAATAATGATGCTGAATAGTCAAAAGCCTCAGACGTCCACACCCCACCAGAAGTCCATGCTTCTGAAGATCAACACAAAGGCTACATCCAGAACTAGTTTTCTAACAACACTACATAACACCAAAGTACACAAAGATTGCCTTAGTTGGGAAAAGAAGGTCACGACCCTTATTTTCTTTTCTACTATAATTTTTTCTACAATGACTAACTCTTTAGCCATGAATCTGTTACCAAGGGCTTATTACCATAGAAACTCCCTTTGAGGGGACAATTAGCATCTGTTGTTATCATTGGAATGTCATCATTTCATCAGGAGTTACTAATAATGGTGCTCTTTTGGTTTTTCCATGCTTTCCTATGGATCTTCACATTGCAATCACTTCCCTGAGGTCATGGCCCACATCAGCACACTGCCAGGAAGCTAATTAGTGGCTTGTCAGATGTCTACTTGGTTCTCCAAACTCTCCTTCCACTGTAACAGAGGCCCCTGAGGTGCACACGTAAAGAAAAAGCTGGTGAGGATGATTCTGGGTTTGGCAGCCCAAGAAATACATTCTGGAGCTCCAATGTACTCGTCCAAAAGAGATCCTTATTCCATGTAGAGATTACATGCATAGTGTGCGATAAGGAAACGAAAATACTCCATATTTCATAATTTCTGCTTGTGTTGTCTGAACAAGTT
This sequence comes from Marmota marmota marmota, assembly GCF_001458135.2. Lineage (NCBI taxonomy): Eukaryota > Metazoa > Chordata > Mammalia > Rodentia > Sciuridae > Marmota > Marmota marmota. Next base: position 88,090 of record NW_026003318.1, on the reverse strand, counting down.
AACCTCAAATACATTAAATGCACACCATGTGCTCTCCATGGAAAAGGACCAAGAAGTTTGTTTCCCTTAAACCCTTTTCAAAAAAATTGTCCTCATGTTGATGAACACTGGTCTTCCATTTGTTTTACATGAAGAGAAAGATCTCTATAGGAATCTTCCGAATAAAGAATTCTAGTTTGGCAGAGTGCAGCACACACGCCCATATGGTGGGCAGCTTTGGAGCAGTGGTGGCAGCAGCAGCAGCGGACTTCGGACTGAGCCCTCCCCAGCCACCAGCTGCCCCGACCCCCCCACAATGGCACTTGCCCATCTGTCCCCAGCCCTGCCACCCAGCCCCAGGCCCTGCTGAAGCTGCTGCCTGCTGGAGTTGCCTGCCCCGAGCCCCCTGCGGTCCCTCACCTTCCTCTTCCCGATGTGGCCCCTGGCTTCCTAGCCGACCGCCACCAACCTGCTGGCCTCCACGTGGGTGGAGCTGGAGGAGGCCCTGCTGCCCATGGGTGCAGAGGGGGCCAAAAGGGAGGCACGCTCAGGTGGCAGCGGTGGGGGGAGAGGGATGCGTGTAGGTGGCGGTGGGGCGGGCGGCGACAAGGCCCACAGTGGCCCCTAGCTTAAGAGCAACCGCAAGAAGAACCAGCCTGGCAAGTACAGCCAGCTGATGGCAGAGATGTCTGCAGGCTGGGCGAGCAGCGGCTCCTCGCTAGCGTGCATCTAAGCAGAGGCCAGCAAGGTGGTGGAGTTTGACCAGCAGAATGGCTGCACCTACCTCAAGTACTCAGTGCATGCTGGTGCAGAACAACTTTCTGCTGCAGGTGAAGGGCACAGGCGCCACCGGCTCCTTCAAAAAGCTGGCGGCCAGCTAACAGTGCGCCCTGCGCCGCAGCCTGTTGCACACAAGTCCAAGAAGCCAGCGCGGTGCCATGGAGACCCCTGACCCGCAAAAAGCGCTGCAGCCAACAAGCAAGTGTCCCAAAGGCCGTCTGGTACTCCCCCGCCACCCCCCAAAAAAAGAAGGATACAGAAATGTGTATCTTCTTTTAGCAAGTCACTTTTGAATAGTTTTTAGTGCTAAAAATTAACCAATGTGCTGACATTTTTATATATTTCCTATTTCATTGTCTCTGAGATGCCATCACCTTTAAGACACTTAGAACATTCTTATTCTATGTACCACTCAGAAGAAAAATTGCCATGTGGTTACAACATGCCAATTTTAAGATTCCATCCATCTCAGATGTGCATCTTAAAAATCAATGAAATGCCTTAATTATAAACCACAGAATTGTATGGTAAAATTTGTTTTTCTTCCAGTTAACTCTTATGTCTCTCAAATGTAAAACTTCAAAAAGGCATGCATATTTTGCCCATTTGACAAAATATCCTCCATGATTAGAAACTGGGACTTTTTCAATATCTTTGTAACTCATTATTTATTTAGTTTACTTAGGAACATGTGAATATGAAAAAAAAAGTAATGATTTTTAACAGTACTGATGTCTTTTACTCTGGGACATTTTACTTGCTCAAAATAATAAAAATTAATTATTTTCAATATGGCTGACTTCTCAGGTCAAAGAGATTCAATATATCTCTAGATAATTGAAAATATGTAAAGACTTCTTCCGAGAAGTCTTTACTTGCATGTTTGTTTCCATAGCACCTTTCAATAGTAATAAGCAACAAACACCTTACAAGATTTTTAAAAAGTCAAAATAAACATCCTTTTTAGAGTTAAAAAGGTTGAAGAAATTTTTGTTACACTGTAGCTAGCTTGAGCTAAACTCTATTTTAATTTTTCTCTTTCATAACTAGCAGTGTTTCAAATGAAAAGATAATTTGTAATGAGTCATACCATAAGGACTGGTATATGTATATCTATCTACTTTTTCCAAATTTGCTAATATTTACACCAGTAAGTAGAAAGGGTTATTTTAAAAGTGATTACAGCTGGGCATGGTGCTGCTTGTTTGTTAATCCCCACAATTTGTGAGGCTGAAGCAGAAGGATCCAAGTTTGAGACTGCTTCAACAGCTTCAGAAGATCCCATTTCAAGAAGGGGAGAAAGGGCTGGAACTCAGTGGTAGAGCGCCTCTGGGTTCAATCCCTAGTAAGTAACTCACCCCCCAAAGTGATGACATGAATGTATATTCTACTCAACTCAGACCTGCTATCGTACACACTGCTGTCACTTCCCAACTCTGTTCTCACATCAAACTGCTAAAATGATACTAGTGTTTAGATGTCAACATTTCTAATGTTAATTCCCATTAAACACAGACACAACCTTGCCTTCCGAGATTCTAGAATAATTGACAAAAATGTCACTAACCAAAATCATGTCCTTTTTTATATGTCAGACACTTCAGAACAAATAATTTTTCCAGAAAGAGGTTTTTTGTCACTCTTTTCTTGTTAATATTAAGTACATAATGGATATGTTTTAATAATATTCTCAAAGAGGCAGAACAGTCCTTAAGGAAAATTTTTAGTTATCAAAGAGATTGGGGGACACTCAATTTAGTGTTTGGGGGCATTTAGTGTTTGGGGGCCAGGATCTAGGCTTCACACAATGCTTGAGTGGGATGGATCTGTATAATCAATATTCATCCTGGTCACAAAAATTTTGATCCTAAAGTGGTTTAATCAAGCCCACTTAAATGAGCATTACTTTAAGACACAATATGTAAAAGTTTTTATAGGAAACCTCACCCCCACCCCTTGCCTCTAATTATGTAAGACAAAGTAGTAAGGGGTGTTTCAGGAGAATAAGAAAACTAAAAATTAGTGCTATTTTCTCCACACTATATATTAATTCAACATAAATTTAAATTATAATAATGAGTATACATAGACTAGCATATATGCTAAGAGTATGTGATGACACATAAATCTTACCCTAATGAATCTAAAAATTTCAATCTTATTAATATTTTACTTGTTATTAATAGCAACTGAAGGAGTTCATTATTATTCCTTCAAGTAGCAGTACCTCAAAGCACAAGACACAAAGAATGTGCTCCAACATTGTGGGGAAAAAAAGGGATCCATGCAAGGACCATAGTATGACCTGTGGTTAGACTGAGGCAGCCTGTAATTGACCTTGGCATGTCATCCCTACTTTAATCTAGCCTCTCCTTTTTATTAGCATAAATAATGTTATCCCAACACTAAGTGTGTTCTCCCTAGTTTCCATCTTCATCTCCCTATTTGATTTTCTTGTTTGAACTAGATCCTAATATTTTTTTTTCTTTAACCAACTAAAACTTCTTTATTAGCAACAGGTGCAAGCATTCCAATGCATGCTGTCTTCCACCACAACTGAAAGTTCTGGTTATGAGTGAAATAGCAATGCATGTCATATATTGTCTCCCTTTATTTCTCTTTTACATGTAAGTGAAAGTATTGCACCCACTTTCACTTATGTGTGTAGGCAGGTTCTGTTATTTAAGAACCTCACTGCTCAGTATCGAAGTGGGCTCCACAAAAGTTCAACACCAAGGAGAGGAGATTGGTTCTGTGGTTGACAACCAACTGTTCCAGACTGGAATCACGTGCTTCAACAGGAATCAAACTTTCCTTAGCCTGAGGCAAGACTTCAGCTCCAGTATTCCACTTTTGTTGGGCTAGTGACCCCACCCCTGAAGTACAAAGGTCACTCTAAGCCTACCTCTGCTCTCTCACACAGGGCCAAAGGATAGTTTAGGCGTGGAAGACATTCTGGGAATCAGACAAAAGGCATGGAAAAAGCCTGTCCCAAGGAAATCACCAATCATTCTGCATCCAATTTCAAAGTGAGTCCCAGACACACCTTTGGCAGCCCCACCAGGACCGAGGGGACCAGCTTTGAGCACCGCTGGGAGAAGGACCAGAGGAAAGGAAGGGGTGCAGGCCCCTGGGTGTTTGGAAACCCATCCCACCATATCCCAGGAGTATGACTTTGGGCAGGGCGCTGCACCTCTCTGTGTAGCCCAAGAATTAGAGCACACAAGTTAAGTGCCTGGCACAAAGCAAAGTGGTGCTGCCATGGCTAGAAGCACCAACCCCGCTGCCCTCAGAAACTGAGGCAGCCCTGAAGTCGCACAGGAGCATGAGGGCTGACTGGCCATGGGGACTGGCCTGGCAGCCCGCAGCCCTGGCCACCCTTCCCGGCGTGGGTCCCGGAACAGTGCGGACCTGGGGGCGCTACTGCAGCTGTGGGAGCGCTGGGCTGCATCCGAAGAAACAGGCAAGCCAGCCGCCTCGCTCCCCTAGACTGTGCCTCGGTCTGTGCTGCTCTCACCCTCCTCAGCCCCCAAGGGCCGCCTCTGCTGACACCGCCGTCCTCTGCTCACCTCTTGGCCACCGCAGCCACCCCTACCACTGCAGTGAGATCTCAGGAGACTTTGCTCCTCCCCACACTCCCCCGCCCTCACTGCTGCACACAGACCCAATCTGGAACCAGCTTGAAGTGCTCTCCTTTACACTGCCCACCGCGCCTGGGGGTCAGGACTAGCCATTGGAGACCTTCTATTTGTATCCATGCCCCTGAATCCCCTCCACCCACCCCCGTGACCACAAAGGATTAAAACCCAGGTGCTAGGTGTGCCTGCATTCCTCTCACTGGCCAGATGGGAGTTTGTGTGCTTGCACCTGCCAGGGCCCTGGATCAGGTGGGCCACAGTCAAAGTAGTAATCTTAGCAGTGAGAACTTTAATGACTCCCCTTGGGTCTTCACAACTGCCCTAAGAAGAGGGTATTACCATCCTCCCTATTCCACAGAGGAAAAATTGGCCTGGCAAGGTTAAGCAATGGGCTCCAAGTCACACAGCTAGGAAGTGACAAGAACCCACTGTGGAATCTGGGGTCCTCTGGTGCCCAAAGAAGCACCCTCCATGACATCCCCCAGGCCCTGTCCCTGCTTGCACCAAGGGCACTGCCTCTTGGTCCCTGAGACACGTAAAAAGAGACATGCCTAGGTCATTTGCTACAATACTCCTTGTCTTGATAAAATTTTTATAAATAAAATGTGTCAGCTTTATTGCACAAATTTCCTAAAGCCTCCAATACACATGACATCTGGGAGAAGACAAATGGAACTTTTTCCAGGGGAAATCTTAATAATTGTTTACCAAAAAGAGGAGCTAACATTTTTTGAAGGCATATATTCTTCCAGTCCCGGAGATGAAGAAACCAGCATAAGTATTCATAGCATAAGTGTTAGTCAGAATCTGTACCTGAGTCTGAGTTTGATCCTGTTCCACAGGAAAGCATAGATTACTTCTTCTGGATCAGCTTCTGTAAAACCATGAGCCTCAAAGGGTCAGTTTACCTCTTTTTAGGGGTCTTCCTGGGCTAAGGCAGCTTACCTGATAGTTGACTTACAGTTACAGAGATGTCATTCCATGGTCAGTGGACCCTGTGACTTTTAGCCTGTGGTGAAGCAGCTTCACGGAGGGAAGCACAGGGCAGACAGACCCGTTCAGCTCAAGGCTGGGAACAGAGGGAGAGAGGAAGAGAGGCCCATGTCTCAAATCTCTTTTGGAGGTGCAGCCCCAGTGACTTAAACATTCTCACTAGGCACTGCCCCCTCAAGACCCCAGCCCCTTCCAATGGTGCTCAGCTGAGGGCCATCTTTATTCAATTCCTGGGCCTCTGGGGAAATCTCCAGGTCCATTGCAAGAAAATAACAGGGAGGAAGACAGACATGGATTCAAGCTGCTCTGACAAAGCTGGGGAAAAAATAACAAATGGACAAAGCAAGAGAGACTGTGGAGAAGGGTGGAAAAGGGTGTGTTCCATGGTTACTTAAAGACTAAAAATTTTCTTTGCTATAGAAAAATTCAAACATGCAAAAAAAATGGTCAAATGAAATCCAAGTAACCATATACCACCTCAACAATGTCAACCCATGGCTAATTTTATTTTCTCTGGATCCCCACCAGCTCTGATTATTTCATTTTTAAGTATTTCATTAAGTATTTCCAAAGAAAAAAAGAGCCATTTTTTCTCTTATAATATAAAACCACACCACTATGATTGCATCTAAAGACAACTTCCTAACATGTGGTAATATTTCAGATTTGGAGCTTTGAGGAAAGGCCCACAGAGAGATGCACATTTTAATAAAGTCTGAGTGAAAAATCAAGGCAGTCATGGGGATAAACAGGACAACACAAAATTTATTTATTTTTGTTTGTGATATTTATTTGTTTGTTTATTTGGTGCTGGGGATTGAACCCAGGGCTCTTAACCCCTGAGCCAAATCTCCAGCACATTTCATTTTTTGAGATTGGGCCTCACTAAGTTACTGAGGCTGGCCTTGAACTTGTTATCCTCTTGCCTTAGACTCCCAAGCTGCTAGAATTACAAGCATGCACCACTGTGCCTTGTGTTTGTGATTTTTGAACAAATAAAAAAGTTTATGAGCTATAAAAAAAAGTGGATTCTTCAAAATCAATTCTGATTTTTTTCTGTAAAATAGTTCACTTATATAAAACTTTACCTAAGGAACAAACAAACAAACAAATCTATGCTTTTCATGTACTGTGTGCCAAATTTCATTCTCCTTATTCTTTAGATGACAGATGGTTGTAGCTGAATCTGCAAAGGAGTTTACATGCCCCAGATTTATAACATGAATATAGAATTCACAGGAGACTTAACCAAAGCAGGAAAGGTTTGAGTCGCAGTGAATCTTCTGTGCAGGATTGCAATATCCCCCCCAAATGCCTGTTCCAAAGCTTCTGATTAAATACTGAGGCCTTATTCTTTCATGATTTCTCTTTTAAAAATCCACTTAACCAAACTGTTCTTGAACCAATAGATCAAAATTCTCCTAAAAGCCATTGTATGACCTTATTCACTCTGAGCATCTTGTTCTTTCTCTGGCTGCAGATCAGCCAAGCACAGGAGCAGCATGAATCATACTCTGCTGGTATTTCTATCCAATGGCTGCAGGACGGCACATGGCCAAGCCCTTCTTTGTCCAAGCAAAATTTAAATCCCTTGAATCAGACTCATTGTCACCTTTGTCCAGAAACCTCAAAGGCCCCAGTCCACATCTGCCTGCTAGAAATTATAAAGGCACATACGAGGGCATAGGAAGAATAAACTTTGTTTAAATAACATCCAGGGTGGTTGTGAAATAAATTCAGTAAAATCAAGACAATCCCTGTTAAGCAGGACTCTGTCCTCAAGTCACCTTCTGGCAAGATGTGGGCAAACAAACAAATGGTGGAGTTCTTACTGTTCCATTATAAACTCAGGATTTAGATATTCAATGGCTACTTGTGCTGAAAAAATAATGTGACTTTCCAGTGTTTTGTAGCCTGTGAGTGGCTCATGCAGGCTTTCAGAAACTGGAAGAACATGGGTCTATTTTCCAGTCCAGCCACATATATACTCCACTGCCTTGGATAATTGCTCTGGAAACCCTTCTGCTCATTCCACATCTGCAATATGGGACTTATGCAGGTTTGGATCCTAGGGTAATTTTGAGGATCAAAGAACAGGCTGTGGGGATGAATGGGAGACCCCACGTAACTGGAAGCCTTATAAAACTAAGGTATGCCCAGGAGCCATGGGGCTGCACTTTGGGCCTGAGAGATATTAGTTTGCAGTGTGTGGCCTGATTGGCTTCTGGGGGAATTTCGCAGGGAACCTACTCTGCATTTAGCATGCATGTTCTGGTGCCAATGAATTCATAGACAAAGAAAGGGGCAAGGAAAATGATTAGGCCATGGTACACGCCCATACCACATGTCCTTAGCAAAGTTAACTTCTTTACATTGATTCCTTATTAATAAATGGAAAGAATATGACCCACCTCATGGAATTTTCAGGAAGACTGAGAGATATGGGTGGACAAAGCATGGAGCCCCGTGTCTGGCACACAGTAAGCTCTGTAAATTTTATCTGTGTTTTAGAAGACAATTTATGTTTTTTTTCCTCCACAGACAGTAACATCCTGATATCTTCTCTTTCTGCTTTTAGAAGAGTGGACTCACCCTGACCATCCCTAATCCAGCTGTAACTGGAGCCACAGAGGTTCCTGAAAAAGAGTGACTGCAAGATGAACCTAGGAAAGGAAGATAAGGAGGGGAGGCCATGGCTGGGAGGCTCAGGAAAGGCAGTATTTTAATCACTCCCAATGGCAGGCATGTAAAGAGCCATGAGAGATCACAATGATGGAGTGCAGGCTCAGGCAAGACCAGAAGGACCAGGACCAAGAAGACAGGACTTGTTGTTATATATCCTTTGCCCACTCTGCTCAGTGCTTTACCCTGGGCCAAGGAGGGCAGCATGACCAAGTCATTGCAGTCTTTTCCACTGAGTGAGCACTGTAAGGGTCACTGCCTTTGACTGACACTTGGCACAACCCATGTGCTCTCTCTAGAGGAGATAGGTTCCAGAAGGGAAGACTATGGACTTTCTAGGAGTGGGAGCTAAAAAAGAGAAAGAGAAGGAATGGAGTGAGAAATATCAAGATTGAAAGACCAGATACTCACAATTCCCTGTTCAGAAAAGAAACCTGGCCTCTGACCTGAGCACACAGGATAGAATTGAGTAATATCAGGTGAAGAGCAGACAGATTTAGGCCAGTCTCTGAAGAATCATGTTAACTGTGTTAGCCAATGGTCCATTCCTGTGACAAAATACCTGAGATAATCAACTTACAAAGAGGAAAGGTTTAGTTTAGCATAGAGTTTTGGAGGTTTTAGTCTGCTGTTGGTTGGACCTCTTGCTTTTAGCCCCCTAGCAGGGGGCAGCACATCATGGCAGGAACATTCCAGAAAATATCCTTTCATTTTCTGGTTAATCACAAGGGAGAAAGACAGCAGGGCCCCACAGTCTTCTTTGGGGCATGCCCCATTTACCTAAAGCCTCTCAGCAGGCCCCGACTTTCACAGGCTCTACCCCCTCCCCTCCCATATTCCCCTACACTAAAATGAAGCTGTCAACACATGGGCCTTGGAGATATACTCAAGATCCAAACACAGCAATTAAAAATATTTCTTGAACCCTTCTCCTGTGTCAGGCACACTGTGGCCGCATTCATGACCTTTCTCATTTAATCCTTACTGTACTATTGTGATGTTAGCCACAGCACAACCCCAGCCTGTGAACATGAGAATGAGCCAAAGGCAGCAATGTTCCTCAGTCATGGAGGTGAGGCAGGTAGGATGGACAAGCCCAGCACTACCCACACGGAGCCTTCTGAAAACATTAAAGACACAATTAATAAATAAGCACCCATGAATTAAAAATGCAATGGACTTTGCATTGAAACCCAGGGCTTAATAGTCACTTTTTTTTCAAACACAGTGTTTTATGGCCATCAAAATTAAGGAGGAGTGGAATCACTTTTTTGGCCTCCTAGCAGGGGGCAGCACATGAAACAAGCACCAGGAGCTCTAGAACATCCTAGTCTGAAAAAGAAAGTGAACCCCCTGCTTGTATCCATCAGAGAACCGATTGCAGGTGCAATGAACACTTATTCATTTGATGACAACATCCGGTTTCCTGGTGCCAGCTGCTGTTTGACATGTCGTGAGAACAACAGTCAATGCCTTTGTTTATGTGAATTTGTGCATGTGCATGCGGGGAGGTGGGTGTGTGTGTATGCAGGCAAGCATGCATGCATGCACGTAAACCTTTTGGGGGCTTTACCAAACACAGCTAGAAACTGCACCAAACGACCATCTCCTAGGAAGCAGCTGAGCAAGGGTTTAGAAAGGTCTGGTCGTTGTGTCACATTCCTTTAATTCATTCTTTTCTTTTTGCTTTTGAGTGTCAGTCTAATGAACCAACTAGTACAGCTCCAGAGAGCAGCTGATGTATTCTTAAAACAAAAATCAGAGGATTTTGTAATCAGATGTGATTTCTTAATAGATGGAGGTGTCGGATATCCAAAAGAAACACCATGTGGGGTATTCATACCCCTGCCCCTGTTAAATGAGATTATTTACTGATAGATGGCAGTTTTCAAAAGCAACCCATTCCCATGCAATGGCACACACATTCATGTAAATGTTTATTATATCATGTGTGTCTTTTGAGATTTTTTTTTTTTGCTTTGAGTTTTTTATCAACATCAACTGTAGAAAAAGTCACTTGTAGAAAAAGGTGGAAGGACCTAATTTATCTCTGATGATACACAGTTCAGAAAATCCTTTCTGTTTAGAATTCAATGAAACTTCTGTATCAGTTTTCTGTGAGGCCAGAAAGGGCTCCTGGGATAGGAGTGCAAGGAAAACAGTATTTTTTTCCCTTAGCCCCTTTTCCTAAATACTTTGACTTTTAGAAATAACACTGGATAGCCAATGGAAACACTTCTGCCGCAGTCTGGCTGGGCACAAAATCACGAGCCACTCAAGCAGGAACAAACTTTATTTTTGAAACTGCCGCCAATGCCCCATACGCTCCCGGGAAGATTGCCGACCGACCCACGCAGCGTTCTCCCGAACCCCAACAGGAAGTCCCTCCTTCGGAATTCCCTCCTACTGCACTTCCCCAACCAATGAGAACTCTCCAGGAGTCCCGTAGCAGGCCAAGGTGGACAGCAGGAGTCCAATATCCATATGAATGCAGATCTTAACATAATCATATCATCTCAATGGCTTGCTGGCATCACCTTTCAATCAAAAATGCCATGCATCATATTACTTGGCTGTGGCTCTTAGCATCTCCCCCCTTCTGTTTAATTAAGTAACAAGCAATGTGGCTAGGGACCATGCCTGTTAGTTTTGTCCAATTCAACATATGGTTCTTACCTGTCATCGGATGAACTGACCTCTAGGCGTCAGCCTCCTGTCTTAGATTGGTACCACTGCAATTGGATCATACTCGTCACTGACTACCAGTCCAGCATATAGCCATACTTGTGGATACGCCTATGCACCAATGGGGGGGTAAGGTTCTTTGCCTCACCTCTGTTGGCCCCCAAATTTGGCCTTGGTGCTGGTGGGGGGGTGAGGTTCTTTGCCTCACTTCTGTTGGCCCCCCAAATTAGACCATCACTAGTAGAAGGGAGGAGGATACAGAAATGCCATGACACCAAGCCAATTGATGGCTCCTTAGGAAAAATTGCATCACTGGTGACACATCAGCAGAGATACGCCAGCACTACCATAATTCACTGCATCAACAGATANTTCCAAAGTACCTTAGGCTTATGTACATTTTTTGGATACATATGCCTTTCCGCAGCACTAAGTCCTGATGAATCCAAATTTAAAAAGTTTAGAGTAAAAAGGGTTATTTTAAGTTTATCTTTGGGGGATATATACCCCTTTCCAATTTCCTTTTTTTGTTTTAATAAGTACGTTTTAATAGTTTGATGAGCTCTTTCAACTATGCCTTGTCCCTGAGGATTGTATGGGATTCCTGTTAAGTAAAACATTAACTGATTTTTCTTCAGGGATGATGTTCCAAAATATCCTATATGCATCCTTTGGAAATTTAAAGATCCTTTTAAATGCAAGTCTTCCAAAAGCATTTTGCCTTAGTTTTTAGAATTACTTTAGTCCTTTTAATTTTTTGATGTAGTTTAACGTTTTCTAAATTGGCCCTTTTCTGTAAATTTTAATGCCCTCATCTGAGACTTCTAATTTCTGCACCACCAGAAATTAAAGTTGATGGGCTTTTTGAAAAAATTACTAATAATCTCCTTGTTCTTTAAACTTCTCTCTTCTACCTTTTTCTATCTTGAATGTCTGTATCTAATAGTTGTCTTAGCTTTTTGTATTTTTTATCTGAAATACTTTATGTGAAATTTTTAACCATTTTTTATCTTGTTTCTATCTTCTAATTTTCTTCTAAGGTTTGTATATTTACCCTTAGTTGCTTTTTTTCCTCCTAGTTTTTTTTTCTTCCTATTTTGTGGGTTTAAAATTCTTGTCTTCCTACATCTATTTTTATCTTCCTACATCTTCTCTATCTTTTTTTTAACCTTCCTGTACTTGTGTCTTCAAAGTTTTTCACTTCAAATTTCTAATATTCTTTCTCCAAATTGCTTTTATCCTATTATCCCATTTTCATGTTTTTTTGTTGTTGTTGTTGTTGGTTTTTTAAGTAATGCTTTTAAGATTAACTAGGCTTCAAATGATGCAATCTTTCCTCCATCATGAAGGCATCTTAACCACCTTCAATTTAACCTTTTAAAGCCTTTTGCAACTTACTTAGACATTTTACAACTTTTTACTTTACCACACAAAGATTATCTCATCTAGAAACATTTCTTTTTCCTTTATCCTTTTATATTAAAATATATTTCCACATCTTGAATCTTTTTATATCTTTCTAGCTGTTAACCCTTTTTTAAAAAATTCACATTTTGAAACGACCCTTATAAAATTTTTGAATTTAGACAAATTACTCCACTTTAATAAGATGAAATATTTTTATGTTTTTTATGGTACTATAATATTATAATTGAAACCCAACTGAAACTTCTTATACTCTTTGTATATAAATTACACATGATAGAATCTTAACTCAGACACAAAACAATATTAAACTTTTTTTTCCATTTACCAATATATGAAAACACACATAATGTTTAAATATATTACCTTATGGAACTTAATAAGTAAAGAATACTTGATTTTATATTTAGTGGTTAATGTTTCAACACTTTAGCTTTGTAAATTAATCAGATGTCTGTAAAAACCAAGATCTTAGACAAATGTAGTAAACAGAACTAGCCATCTCTTTCTTGTTGAAGAAAAATCCTTCTACAGCATACCATGATGGTCCCATTGATATACTTAATAACTCGTCTTTAAAAAGCCATGGGCTACATTTTTGTATTGTATCAACATATGTCCTAACTGTTCTTCATCTTACTGGGGTGCCTCCTTCCTCTAACAATTTCTCTTCCTCGGGGGCGAACAACTTCAAACCTTGAGTCAACCATTTTCCCCAGTTTGCCTGAGAAAGTTCTAGGAACAGGCAACTTGAAATAAAAACAAAATAAATCAAAACAAGAACACATTGTTTTTTGAAATGGTCACCCATTCTTTCGCCTTCCCTCAGGGGCGAGCAATTTCACTTACCTCCAAGCTTCAGATGCTCCCCACACGGGCCACCAAATGCTGCAGTCTGGCTGGGCACAAAATAACAGAGCCACCACAAAAACTTGTAGATTCCAACAGCAACTCTTTATTCCGGAACTCTCACCGGCACTCTACATGCACGTTCTGGGGAAAATACACTGCCTCTACCCAGTTCCGAGCACCAATTCTCTCAGAACTCTGGGAGAACTCCAGGGGAACTCCAGGAGCAGGCACCTGAGGCAGCAGGATACGCCCTATTCCCAGCAGGATCCACCCTAAACCTGGAACTGCCCTATTCCCAGCAGGATCCACCCTAAACCCTAAACCCAGATACACCCTAAACCCGGATCCGCCCTAATCCATGAGCAAGGTCACCTTTAAAATCAAAACTCAAACATTCATGCAATGTCACTGCAAATGACCTAGGTCCAAGGCAAGCCCATTTCCACAATGGAGAGTCCTCCCTGTAAGCAACATTAGGTAGGCTGACAAGGAAATTGCCATGCGTCATTCCTACTTGGCTATGGCTCTCAGCAATTTGCACCACATTGAACTACAAGAGAAAGGGAACCTGGAATTCAGAAAAAAAAAAAGATTCAAACTTTTATACTTGGGATTGTGGATGACATGGATGCCTAAAGTGAAAAAGTTATTATAAGCTTTTGAAAGAAAATTTATGTGAGTGGCAGATAATGGTTAACCAATTAGTATCTGCACAGTTTCTTCCAGGCACTTTGTCAGCTGTGCACTACAGAAAATACAGGTATTCATAGCCTCCATGAAGAGCATTATTCATCTATGCCCTCTAAAATTATTTCCATAATAAATAGTAAAGATAAGAAAACATGAGTATCTGGATACTAAATGGCAATTCAGCAGCCCACAGAAAATGACGAAGAGACAGAAATGTATAAAATGTATTCAAGGACCATCAGTGTATTATTAACTCCTGACACAGGGATGTCTGTCTGTGGAAATATTATTTTCTCTCCATTTTGAAGAGAGTGCATTGAGAATACATTTCAGGGGCAACACAAATACTATTTTTTTTCTTCCATGTTAAGAAACTCTTCAGAAACAGAGCTCTCAAGACAGATTTCTTAGAAGGGTAAATGCCTGGAGATTACGAAATGGAAAAAAAAAAAAATCAGTGGCCCTGAGTGACTCAGTAAGGAAATAAATCTAAAAGGTTATTAGAAACTGAAAAGCAAAAAAGTAACTATTTCTAAAATAAATGTGCTCATTAGTTGCTATCTACACAACATATCAATAAGTAAACAACAAATCTAGGATTGGCCAAATTTTATTCCATATGATTTTATATTAAACACCAAAATCCAGATAATAGAATTTACGATTCACTGCAAAAATTATTGCAGAATAAAATTTTTTAAGAAGTGGATAATTAGTAAATATGTCATTTAACAATTTAATTACCATATAATTTTGAGGAAATTTACTCATTTTCCTGCAGCCATAGTGTAGAGATATTTCTTATTTATTTTTCCTGTAGTAATTAACAATGATAAACTCTAGAATCCACTTTAAATAACCTACACTTACAATCACACAAGAAACCTATAATAAATGATGAGGAAAGAAAAAAGGCAATTTAAAAAAATAATTTAAACCTTTTTCATTTTCTTGAAATCGAAATTTAGCTGTAATTTTGATCTATTTTCTCATCTTTTAAGCCAAAAAGATATAAAGGCCAGAAGTTGTGTTATGCTCGAATTCGGGACCCCAAAATACCAAGATCAATGTAAACAGCAAAGAGGTGTTTATTGAGAGCTAGCTCAGTCCTCCACACGTACACAAAGCAACTGGTTACTCTGAGAGGCCCCGAGCCCAGGGTTTGCAAATCATCACACACTGCGGGAAAATCAAATAACAACTCTAAAACATGATTAGCACATTCACTGGTGGGAACAAGTTGGGTAGGGGTGATTGGTCAGTACAAAAGGGGTATTCATTTGAACTGATTGGTTTAAGCCAAGAGCGGTGTTTGTGCTGAACTACATGGTTTCTCAACACGTTATCAACCACCATAAACTACTGGGAGGGTCATCTGGCATCCCAGGTATTTCCCTGTCTCATGCTGATTGGTGGCTGCTAGGGGGTTGCTATGGGTCCCCACCTAGCCTGACTGAGTCAGGGACACCTGGTGCAGCAGATCTCTCCTGTTATTTGTAGATAAACCACTTAGCAGGGTGGGAATGTGCCTAGGTCATGTCACTTTTTTGGACACGCTTTGCTCTGAGATAGAGGCTGGTTTTTCACCCCACCTGTTGGCCAGTAGGACTGAGGACATAGTGGCCCAGTGGAGAACTTAAACCTGCAGCCTCCAGAGACTGCCCAGAGTACCAATCTGCTAGCTCCTATTTTCACCACAGCCAGTCTTGTGGTTTCAATAGTCTTTCTCCCATAGCCTCCCTTGATAGGCCAATGCACACTCACCATTTCAAGGTTCTCAGGAGTTGGACTTGCTTGGGATCCTCAGCTCCTGCACAGAACAACCTGTGACTCTGAACTGTGAGACTAAATTCCAGCCAAATTTCAAAAAATGGAGGACTCAGGAGATAAGAAGTAACAGTGAAAGCCCACCCTCCTCCTCCCTGATGACAAAGAGAATTGGACAGTTCCCACAAAATGCTCTTGATTAGAAAGGGCTTCAGATCATGCACACTGAATCTGAGACCAGTGAGACTTTTTTTTTTTTTTGAGTGACAGGGAATATTATCCAATCCAGGCATGAATAAGGGCTAGAATCTCAGGTCATTGAGTGCTGCTTTTTTTTTTTTTTAATCTTGGAAATGTACCCCAGAGATGGCTATCCACTATGGTGTTTTCATTTTCATCCACATGGCCTCTTCTCTTTATAAGCCTAATATGAGCTGCTTCTTCTTAAAATGATGAGGTTTTCAAGGATAAGAACTGGAAGAATTCAAGACACTTTAGGTCTAAGCACAATACCAATAAATTTCCATATTTTCTCTCTTCTACTGGCTGTAATATAATAGCCATTTTTTTATTCTCATATTGTCAAAGAGATACTGCCTCTTGATAAGGACAGCTATAAAAAAGAATTGCCAATTTTCTGGGAAACAGGGAAGAATATGGAACCGGAGATAATTTGCATTTATACTTTTTTTTTCTTTTCTTTTAGAGAATATTTGTATGTCTATTTAAAATTAATAAAAATTTATAATACTACAGGTAATAAGAAGCTAATCAGGTTTTGAACTCAGAATCACAGCTGTCTGTCACAAAACCTCAAAGATTTTCCTAGGCAACAATAATCATGCAACATTTCTAGGGCTCTTGATATAGTTCAATTGATAGAGTGCTTGCCTGAAATGCAAAAGACCCTGGGATAAATTCCAGGCACCAAAAAAAATCATAAACCTTTTCTACAATTCTAGGATACTGAGGAATTACATCTCTGCTATAGAAGCACTTTTTTAGCTTTATATCCTTTATTACTTTTTACTATTCAAATACTTTCAAGAACACTCAAGTTTTTGTTCATTTATTTGTTTTTAATAGGGTATCATTTGGATAAATCAATTTGGACTATGTTTTGAAAATAAAGCTAAATTATTTATTTTTATATCTCACCATGAGATAATAGTAAAAATATGCATAACACACAGTACATCTTCAACTTAGTTTATTCTCTTTTTTTGGTGTTCATGGTGTTCATTGTCTACTTATGATTTTGAACCTAGGCTAAACCTAGACATTCTTTTAATAAAATAGTTTCTTGATATGAAACAAAGAACAAGATTGATCTACTGACAAAATATTTCCTCCACCAGCAGTTTGACTAAACACCTGAAGATTTAAGGAAATAATTCTTTTATTTTTTTCAACACGGCAAATCTGTTCTCCCTAAAACCCTACATGAAAGGCTTAAGTGGACAAATCCACATAGCACACAAGGAAACCACATGAGCTAATGCATATTCAAATTTGAACCAGTGGTTCCCAGTTCTGACTTAAGTGTACAGTGACCTGAAGGGCTCTTTAATTAAAAAAAAATTGCATTAAAACAATGTAATCCATATCCCTGGAATTCATATCCCTGGAGAGAAATCCAGGCATCAGTGTTTTTAAAATATTGGAAATCAAAACTAAACACCACTACTTTAAATTAACATCTTTTGATGAATGAGTCCCAAAGACACATAAGATATGTGCGCATGACATTGGCCACCCAATTTGTCAGGTTTGTTTGTTTGTTTTGTTTTGTTTTTAGCTATGAAAAATACTTGTGATTATCAACTAACAAGTAGAAAAATCTGTATTTTGAATCAAAGTTCTGGAGATTCTTGTTGATGAGTGCTTGGTATTACAGCTTTATGTTTGAGGTGAGTGAGCAGCTTATGGCAGAAGCACATGGCATTAAGAAGCACCAGGTATAAACAAATCACTTATTTTTACTGGTTGCTATGAAAATTGTAATTTTCACATTATCATTTTAATTTAATTAAAGTCAATATTGTATGTGTTTAATAAATACAAAATTAAACATTACCACAAACTGTTTATTTTCTTTTGTCGTTTTTGCAACTACTATGTTTAGGTATATATTACACATCTCAAAATACACTGTATAATTTTTGTACAAAATAATCATATTATTATAAAAAAAGAGTAACAAATATCAAAAAATGCCTGGGGATAAAATTCAGTGAAATGGCACCCTTTATTTCAATCTCAATTTTAAAAAAAGGTTTTATTTCTTCTCAAAAATTATACAAAATATCTTAAAAATTCATAAACTGAGCAACATTAAAATGAAAATTTTATTCATAAATAATGCCATTATATGATACAAAGAGAAGAGACAGTGGAAGAACTAGAACTTACATATAACTAAGCATTTTTAATAAAAAAGAAAATGAAAGATACACCAAGAGAAAAGCAGGTAAGAGACTTAAATAACTACTTTATATAAGATAAATGTTCAAAAATTAAAAAAATAAGAAATTAGAGAAATAGAAAATAAGATCAGATACAAAAATTACATAGTATTGATGAGGACATGAAACAAATTCTCATGAACTAAAGATGGAGATGTAAATAACTGTTATTCATTTATGCAAACTGTTTACCTTTTTAATATATGTGATGCTCCTCAATAAGTATCATAGTGAGCCGTGTTAGTATACAGTTACGTGATAGCATAAGGCTACTGCTATATTGTTACATATTTGAATAAAGAGAAGGTATATTAAAGAAGAAAGAAATACTGAAGTCTGAGAAAAATTGGATTTTAGAGACCAGAAACATTTTATTTTATTACATCCTATTTAACTAACCCAACAAAATATCACAGAAGTATTATATAAAATTGATATCTGTTTAACACATCATATGTATAGAGGCTTTCAAGGAAATTATGTAAAACTTATTACAAAATAAAAATTTTCAGAAATACATAAAATACTTAATTAAAAATACCATGTGTGTAAATAAATCTCCTAATTGCAAAACCAACCACTTTTCCTAACTTTAAAGTATAATTTTTCTAGCTTCACTTAGAATAATCTGCTCTAATGCCATCCATTTCCCTGCAAATTCCATGATTTTGTCATTTTTTAGTGCTGCGTAAGACTCCATTGTGTATAAATGCCACATTTTTTT
>NW_026003318.1:59985-64136 GCF_001458135.2 Marmota marmota marmota | reverse complement strand
TTGCTGTTGTTTGACTTCAAAATGGCTGCAAATCTTACTGGAGTGAGATGGTATCTTAGGGTGGTTTTGATTTGCATTTCTCTGACTGCTAGAGATGGTGAGCATTTTTTCATGTACTTGTTGATTGATTGTATGTCCTCCTCTGAGAAGTGTCTGTTCAGGTCCTTGGCCCATTTGTTGAATGGGTTATTTGTTATCTTATTGTTTATTTTTTTTAGTTCTTTGTATACTCTGGATATTAGGGCTCTATATGAAGTGTGAGGAGTAAAAATTTGTTCCCATGATGTAGGCTCCCTATTTACCTCTCTTATTTTTTCTCTTGCTGGGAAAAACTTTTTAGTTTGAGTATGTCCCATTTGTTGATTCTTGTTATTAATTCTTGTTATTAACTCTAGCCAATCCCTAAAAAAACAAATGCCAAATGTCTTCTTTGATATAATGAGAGCAACTAAGAACAGAGCAGGGAGGAAGAGCAGGAGGAAAATATTAACGTTAAACAGAGGCATGAAGTGGGAGGGAAAGGGAGAGAAAAGGGAAATTGCATGGAAATGGAAGGAGACCCTCATTGTTATACAAAATTACATATAAGAGGTTGTGAGGGGAATGGGAAAAAAAACAAGGAGAGAAATGAATTACAGTAGATGGGTTAGAGAGAGAAGATGGGAGGGGAGGGGAGGGGGGATAGTAGAGGATAGGAAAGGTAGCGGAATACAACAGTTACTAATATGGCATTATGTAAAAATGTGGATGTGTAACCAATTTGATTCTGCAATCTATTTGGGGTAAAAATGGGAGTTCATAACCCACTTGAATCTAATGTATGAAATATGATATGTCAAGAGCTTTGTAATGTTTTGAAGAACCAATAAAAAAATGACCCCCCAAAAAAATAAAGTATAATTTTTCCATAAAATTTTAGCATGATGTTGTTTATAATAAAAGGGACAAAACCATTTTTTAAATTTATATGGGAAGTAAATATGTAAAATACTCCCACACCTTTAATTTAGAAGAACAAATACAATAGTGATTGTTATGTGACATATAATATATGTATATTAGAAACTATATTGCAATAATACAGACCAAAGAATTATAATGTGAACAAATCTGAATCCATATTTGTGTCCACTTTTAGTATTGTTAAGAGCAACAGAAAGGTCTACCTAAATTCAACCATGTGAAAAATAACATTAGACATGAAGGCATAAAATTGATCAATCTAAAGTTAGAATTTTGGACCAGTGGCACAATTCAGTGGTAAAGCATGTGTGCATAATGTGCAGGGTACTGGGTTACAACCTTAGCAACACACAAAAAAAAGGCAGATGTTAAGGGGGAATGATGTTAAAAATAAAGCAGAATGTTAAAATTATGGATTATTCTTTTACCTATATAGAAATTTAATAAAAAGCTACTCATGTTATGTTTCTCTTTTTAAAGTCACAAATGAATGCATAGATTAAGATACATTGGACAATTTAGAAAATATCTACCTTCAGTCAGCAGAAAAGCTGCAGTACACTGAGCATTAGCTATGTCTTGAGCAAGGTACCTCATTTGGGACCAAATCCCCAATTGCCAGTATTACCCTCAGTAAAGAGAATTGTGGAAGAAGTAATACACATGTATCTAAGGCACAAAAAATATGGTGATTTTCTAGGTATCATAAAGGTATTTCCAACTTTTCCATGAGCTGGGATCAAAGCAGAGAAATAGCCAAATATCAAAGGTGTCCATTTATTTCAAGACATTTATCAGCATATTTTCTCAATTGCTGTTTCTGGAAGTATTGTATTGTGGGTGTAAATAGTGTAAAATACAGTAAATTGTCAATACCCTGAGTGAGATTTTAACACTTCCAGAGACCTGCCCCAACACAGCTAACCACAGTAATAACTCCACAACTACCAATTGCTCCTAAAAGAAATGTTTGTGCACTGAGTTTTTAAACTTTAACAAATTTTGTTCAAGCTACTATTTTCTGAAGTTCCAAGCTTTAGATGAAAATGTGACTGAGCATGTACAAATATTCACAACTTGCAAACAAATTAATTTACATGTATTTCTAGGACTACTATGGACTGTAGTTTCCAACAGTAATTCACAAAAGGAGTTTAAAAAACCCTGTTTATTTCCAACAAATCTTTTTTTTTGCTTTAATTTTTAAATATATGACAGCAGAATGCTTTGCAATTCTTATTACACATATAAAACAATTTTTCATACATCTGTTTGTATATAAAGTATGTTCACATCAATTCCTGTCTTCATACATGTACTTTAGATAATAATGTCTATCACATTCCACCATCCTTGTTAATCTTTACAAAACACTCCTACACTGGCTACTTCACATAAACTTGCCTCAGGGATTTAATGCATTAATCAAATAGATTTTCTGCAGCCTATACAGTGCTGTTGGAATGGGTATTATAAAAATCTAAAATTGTCATGTATGATGGCATATTCCTGAAATTCTAGAAGCTATGAAAAATTATGCAGGAGAATTGTTAGTTCAAAGATAGCCTCATTAACATAACAAGACTATAATCAACTTAGTGAGAGCCTGTCTCAATATATAACATAAAAAGGAATGTGGATATGTCTCAGTTGTATGCACCCCTGGGTTCAATACTCAGCACCAAACCAAACAAAACCAAGCAAATATCTCATAATTAATGGGGATTCCAGGGTACACAAATATGTGAAAATGTTTATGACAATATAAATTTAATAAATATATTTTTATAAAAGTGTTAAGGTTCTTTAAAAGCCCCAAATAAAAATGCCACATAATCCACTAGTAAGAATTTAGGGTAGCAGTGCAAGGTTGTACATGTCTGTACTCCAAGTGGCTTAGGAGGATGAGAGTTTGAAAACTAGGGGTTTATTCTTAAGTTAAAGACCAGACTCAAGAACTTGGCAAGGTCCTAAGAAATTCCATAAAACCCTATCTCAAAAATAAATAAATAAATGTGTTGGAGACTGGGTATGTAGCATACGGGTAAAGTGCCCTTGGGTTAATCTCCAGTATCTAAACAAATAAAAAAATATAAATAATAATTCTTGGTAAAAAAAAAAATGTCATACAATCAAGTAATGATAATTCTGGGTATATATGTAAAGGAATTGGAATTCTTTTGCTAAAGATATTGCCACACTTCTATTTTTATTGTATCTTTATTTCAGCATCTAATAAAAGGAAACAAATGAAGTGCCTTTTAGATAGAAAGTATATCAGAAAATGCCTTCCATCTGCAAAGCATCCAATTAGTCCATCCCTTCAGAAGCTACACACTTCAAATTCAAACTGGTCTCTCGAATGCAAGACTCAGTGGTTTTTTTTCTAAATACTCCAAAAAAAAATGGAATCTCTGGGAACCTTGTTTCAGATATTCTAAAACTCAGAACTAGGTCATATGGGAGGTCAGAATGAGAACACAACACACAGTAAATTCTTCAATGGGGGATCTTAACTCAGACACTGTCATAACTGAAAGCAGTGTTGGAGATAAAAAATAGATTCTCTGTTTCACTGGTTTCTGGGTTATGGATTCAATCCAAACATATATTAGAAAAAAGTTAAGGCTGCTGGTTAAAATCTATGTAAAACAGGTATTAAAAATGTACCAGGGGCTGGTGTGTTGGTGCAGGCCTCTAATCCCAGTTGCTGAAGAGGCTGAGGAAGAAGGATCAAAAGTTAAAAGCCAGCTTCAGCAAAAGCGAGGTGCTAAGAAGCTCAGTGAGACCCTGTCTCTAAGTAAAGTAAAAACAAAACAAAACAAACAAACAACAAAAAAAAACCCCTAGTAGTCGAGTGTTCCTGAGTTCAATCTCCAATATCCCCCATAAAATATGTACCAGGGGGCTGGGGCTGAGGCTCAGTGGTAGCTCACTTTTCTGGCACATGTGAGGCACTGGGTTTGATTCTCAGCTCCACATATAAGTAAATAAAATATAGGTCTATCAACAACTATATATATATATATATATATATATATTTTTTTTTTTTTAATAATGTACCAAGTTATTGATATGGACCTTGATTTAATTTGCTTTGTAAAGCCCTTGAGATTGAAGTTGGCCAGGCATGGTGGTGCATGCTTGTAATACCAGCTGTTTACAAGACTGAGACAGAAGGATCATGA
>NW_026003318.1:50671-57225 GCF_001458135.2 Marmota marmota marmota | reverse complement strand
GTTTAAAAACCCTCATGAGTAACAAGCCCTAAATTCAACAGCCTCTCTCATGCATGAATATAACAAATGGATTTGAGGTTCTCTCCTGATAATTATCTCAGACTTCACTACACAATCTGTGGACATGCTGGACTCACAGCACATGGATGCTCACAAAGTGCTTCAGAAAGAAGCTGGAAACACCATACAATTATGGAACAAAATGCCCAGGTTTTCAACTGCTGATCTAATCCTCACTAGACTAGTCAGAGGCTGGTGAAGGCTAAGCTGCCACAGAGAGACCCTCTGGCCACAGGATTCTGGAGAGGACCATGAGGAGTCCCTAGTCATGACTGCCAGTTTCCACAATTGCCACTCCTGTCAGCTTTAAACCACCTTCCTACCAGTCTCAAGATAGCAAGGCACACTTACCATTTCCTGGCTTTCAGAGTTCTCAGCATTCTCCCTGTGATTTGTTTTCAGCTTCTGCATAGCACAGAAACCTGGGCTCCATATCCAAGACAGAAAGCCTACAAAAAGATTGAAAAAAATGGCAAGCTCCAGACATGAAGGGAACAGAAGATTGTGGAATCCCATCCCCTCATCTCCTGCCATGTGAGGATTGGACAGTTCTCACCTAAGAGACTGATTGGTCAAGGCTTCAGGCACTGCCTCCAACCTGAGCCAAGTGGGCACAGAATCAAAGTCTGAATCACAGACTGCTCCATTGTCATTTTTAAAAGACTATAGATCAGGGCTGAGAATATAGCTTAGTTCAGTAGAGTGCTTGTTTTGCTTATATAAGGCCATGGATTCAGTTGCCTGCACTACACACACACACACACACACACACACACACACACACACTCCCCCACCAAAAAAATAATAATAATAAGTAAAGGACTTTAGGAACTAGGGTTGTGGTTCAGTGGTAGAGTGCTTCCCTAGCATGGGTGAGGTACTAGGTTGAACACCCAGCACCACATTAAAAAACCAATAAACAAACAAACTACTAATGGTATTGTGTCCATCTACAACAAAAAATATTCAAGAAAAAAAAAGACTGTGTATTGGACTTGTGCACCCTCACTACAAAACCCATAAACACTTTATATATATAATACATATACATATATGTTTTCAGACAGTGTATAAAATTCTCCCATGATGGCTTTTCAAGTAACTTATATTACAGGTATGCTTTACAACCCTAAAATCCTCCACACCTCTCCTCCTCCTCCTCCTCCTCCTCCTCCTCCTCCTTCTTCTTCTTTGAGGGCCTGTGAATTGAACTAAGTGCCTCCGGATGGGGTTATTTTAAGGCAAACTTTTCTTCCAATAATAGGACCTAGCCCAAAGAGAAGTGCATTGATGCTTATAACTGTTTATAAGGTTAAAGCAATTTATGAATAAATATGTATATATTTTTATTTACGAAAATGATACCACAATTACTTTAATTTTTTTAAACTTTTCTTTTCTTTATCTCATTAAAAAAACAGTTTGTGCTTTAAACTCATTAACAATTCTTTGAGGCAGCACTGTCCCCATATCCTTTCTCCAAAAAAAAAGTGACTCACAGATATAATTCAAGTTATTGAGACTCATTAAATTTTGGATCATTTATTTTAAATAGTGAAGTCTATAGATTTTCTTTTTATTTTCACCTTTAAATGAAGCCTGCTTTTTATAGCTTTCTTGTTGTGTAATTGACCTCTAATATTCTGCATATTTTAACCCCAATTCTGATCACTTTGGACTATTGATGTCTTGATGGAGGGGATCTCAAAGTGGTCATGCACAAGGCAGGAAATGGATATAGTAAGTTGTAAGACAGGTGACTGCTGAGTATGTAGATTTTGCTATACAAAATAAGTATTGGTGGAATATATGGGGTTAGGGAGAAAAAGAGCAATGAACAAAAAGAAAAACTTGAGTGGTAGAGTGGTTCAGATGCTACAAGTCTACAATGATAACATGAATGTAGAGGGGTAGTGTTCTGGGAAGCAGCAATAAAATTTGGGGGGAAAAAGCAATTTTTTGCACAGTTCCCAAGTGAGAGATCCAGGTGAATGAGTTCTGTGTTCAATTCTTTGCACCTAGGAGTGGAATTTATAGTTCATAGGGTATGCTTCAGTAAGTAATAAAACACCAATTCCATTATACTTTTATACTTTATACATTTTCATGGCTACAAGCTGACTTAGACAATTCCAATCCAATCACATTACATCTTTGCACTTGTTATTCATTAATTAATTAATTCATTTCATTATTTATTTGTTTCTTTATTTTTTAAAGAGAGAGTGGGAGAGAGAGAGAAAGAGAGAGAGAGAGAGAGAGAGAGAGAGAGAGAGAGAGAGAGAATTTTTTAATATTTATTTTTTAGTTCTTGGCGGACACAACATCTTTGTTTGTATGTGGTGCTGAGGATCGAACCCGGGCCGCACGCATGCAAGGCGAGCGCGCTACCGCTTGAGCCACATCCCCAGCCCCATATTTGCTTCTTTATTAATTCACTTTTTCTTTAGTTGTCATTGTTCTTACATTACTGATGATTATATAATTGCATAAATATTCTGAATGTTGACTTTTTCTTAACTATTGTTTTATGTGTTTATTCATATATTTACTTTCCATTTAAATATTTTTTTTCTTTGCCAAGCCTGATTTCTATTAGACCTTAATCTTTGTTTATGAAGGCTAGATAAAATCATATTATTACAAATAACAAAAGAATATATCATCTTGGTAGAACCCTAATCACCCGTTAAAGTTGACCCAGTCTGTGTCAACTAAAATTTGTGTCAAAAGTCCTCTTTTTTCTTATACACATCTTAATAAAGAATTCCTCTCTCACTTCTCACTTTTATACATTGGAGAGCAGACTAACTTCCCAAAGCAGCAGTTAATAACATAGAGGAATTCTCCAACTAGCTTGCTATTACTTTTAATTATTTACATCCTTGACACTAAGAGTGTCACTTTTTTTAATTTTTGCAAGATCTCTCTCTCTCTCTCTCTCTCTCTCTCTCTCTCTCTCTCTCATATTACAAATTGAAACCAGATATGCTTTTTTTTTGCTAAGAAACACTCTCAGACTTTAATAAAATATTCTATAAAGAAAAAGGGTTTTGCTGATTTTCTTAGAGAATCACTAAGTTTCCGAGGCTGGCTGACTTTAATCTAATGTTATAGAATCTAATGTTATAGTAGTTATATAACACACACACACACACACACACACACACACACACACACACACACACATATATACATTTCTACCATTGTATATTCATCAGGAGTGTACACAGAGTAGCAGTAAAGCAAAAGCGAATGAAAAAATGGAATGAATAAATAAAAGAGATGAAAAAGTACAAAGATTTTACATGACTGGAATTGTCAAATGTTGATTGTGGTCACACAAATTTGTAAAGCTACTTGGAAATAGTTTCATACTACCTACGAAAACATACTCTGTGAATTATCAATTTCACTCCAAGGTGGGGAGAAATAAAGACATAACCCATTCATATGACTCTTTCTCTTGGCGACTGTGCCAGAGTTACCTTCTTCTTTCAATTCTACCTTATTTCTACCTCCAACGAAACTACCCCTTACCCTCATGCTACCATTGATCCACCATTAGAATTTTTTGAGAACGAGAGAGAGAGAGAGAGAGAGAGAGAGAGAGAATTTTTTAATATTTATTTTTTTAGTTTTTGGTGGATACAACATCTTTGTATGTGGTGCTGAGGATGGAACTGGGGCCGCACACATGCCAGGGAAGTGCGCTACCGCTTGAGCCACATCCCCAGCCCCATTAGGCTTTTTAAATCTGAACCCTTGAGCTGGTCATTCTTTCCTCTTTTCTTCACAGTACTTTTTTCCTCTACCCCTATCTACTCCACCAGTACTTTTTTCATGAATACTCACTACTACATACTCAGCATCCACCAATCTCACATCCTGATCCATCCCAAACCTGCCTTTTCCATGGATCACTTTGAGATCCCCTCCACTCAGATATCAATAGTACAGAGTAAGGTCAGGTTAGGGTGTTATATATGCAGATTTTTAGAAGTCATTTACATAACAATAAGCCTATAAAAATGGGATGTATTTTAGCTGTGGTTAAAAAGAAAATCTATAGACTGCACTGTTAAACTGAAGTTTCTAAAATTTATTAATCTCAATAATTTGGAAAAATCTATAAAAAGGAGAGTAAAGAAAAGAACATAATATATAAAAGTGGCAAATTTGAAGATACACCAAGTGTATATATCCAAAGAGTGTCATATATTGGTGCTTTTATTGTTTTTAAAGAGAGAGAGAGAGAGAGAGAGAGAGAGAGAGAGAGAGAATTTTTTTTAATATTTATTTTTTAGTTTTCGGCGGACACAACATCTTTGTTTGTATGTGGTGCTGAGGATCGAACCCGGGCAGCACTCATGGCAGGCAAGCGTGCTACCGCTTGAGCCACATCCCCAGCCCTATATTGGTGCTTTTAAAAGACAAATTAATTTGAAATAAATATGGTTAATGTGAGATGTAGTCATCATTTATTAATTATATATAATGGTAGTATATATGTACAAAATGCATCTCATATATTTATGAGTATACATTGCAAGAAATAAACTCTACAGTACTTTTTAAAAAGATTTTGCTGACAACACTATAAATACCTACATCTAGGTTTGTGTATTACCAAATGTTCAGGATACATTTTATACTTTATAAAGTTTATCACCGACCAACAGACCTTTTTTTTTTTTTCAATTTTTAAAAGGAGTCGTATTTATTTCCAGTTAGAACATAATGCCATTATTTATTTTTAATTTTTAATTATTTTTTAATTACATATGATAGCAGAATGCATTACAATTCTTGTTACACATATAGAGCACAATTTTTCACTTTTCTGATTTTATACAAAGTATATTTACATGAATTTACTTATTTATACATGTACTTTATATAATAATATACATCATATTCCACCATCATTTCTAACCCCATGAACCCTCTGTTCCCGTTCCAACCCCCAACAGGTCATTTTGATACACACTGATGTATGCTATGAAATTATAGAAAAGAATATATACCTTATAATAATATGAACAGATAAACTTTTGTAACTAATACATAGCTTAATAATAATAATAATAATAAACAACTTGCCATTTAGACAACAATAAAGAATACATCTGACACTACTGACACCTTTTCCCAAAAAATGACATCTTTTCCAAAAAAAGGAGGTTATTTTGGGGGAAAAATACTATTCTATGCTTTCTTAATATCAATAATAAATTATTTTTCAAAAGTAATATATATTTCAATATAAAAATAAAATAGAAGCAGGTTCCATGGCACACACCTCTAATCCCATTGGATTGGGAGGCTAAGGCAAAAAAAGCCTGAGTTCAAAACCAGCCTCAGAAACTTAGTAAGGCCTGAAGCAACTATGTGTGACCCAGTCTCTGTGTGCCCATGATTTAAATTTCCAGTAAAAACAACAACAACCAAAAGAATACAGAGTATTGATGAGGACACAAAACAAATTCTCATGAAGTAAAGATGGATTAGAAATTACTGTTTTTTTTCTTCATGAAAACTGTGTGTGTGTGTGTGTGTGTGTGTATGAAATACTCCTCATCAAGCAGCTTAGACCTGTAGAAATTATAGTATGTGTGTACCATGACAGCATACAGTTACATGATAGCATAAATCTAGAGCTACACTTGTCAATACAGTGGAAATCTGGGGCCTAGAAGGAAACAAGAGGTACATTCAAAAAAATAAAAATAATAAAGTTTGAGAAAAATTGGTTTCTAGAGCCCAGAAAGATCTTTTGGTTTAATTAGAGTACAAAATACCACATAAGAATTATACTGAAGTTACATCTGTTAAATACATCACATGTATAATGCTTTCAAGGAAAATATGTAGAACTTATCACAAACAAAGTAAAAATTTACAAAAACACAAAAAATACTATGTGTGTAAATAAAACTAATCATTACAAAGACAAATATTTTAACTCAATTTAATATGTAATATTTTCCCATCAAAATTTTAGCATGTTTTTTTCTTTAAATACAAGAAGAGAGCTGGATGTGGTGGTACACAATTTTAATCCCAGCACCTTGATTGTCTGAGAAAGGTGTATTGTGATCTCAAAGCCAACATCAGCAAAAGTGAGGCCCTAAGCAACTCAGTGAGACACCGTCTCTAAATGGCATACAAAATAAGTCTGAAGATGTGGCTCAATGGCAAATTTCCCCTTAGTTTAATTCCTAGTACCAAATTTAAAAAAAAGAAAAGAAAAAGAAAAAAAAAGAAGGGACCAAAAAATAAATAAATTTGTCTTGGAAATAAAATATGTAAAATACCCCAAAACCTTTAATAAAAAAAATATTATTGTTATTGTTATGTGACACATTTAATGTATATTATGAAACTATATTGCAATAATACAAACCAATAAATCATAACATGAATCAAATCTGAAACCATATATACATCAATAGTATTGTTAAGAGCAATAGAAAGGTGTATGTAAAACCAAC
>NW_026003318.1:36768-49474 GCF_001458135.2 Marmota marmota marmota | reverse complement strand
TTTGTAAACAAGTCTGGATGGTGCCTGGCAAAATGCCAGAGGGAGTGGTTTGAGAAGTAACAAAAGCGAGCCATTAAGTGTGGAGATTCCTTATTGGTTGACTGATGTATCTAGTTTATGCTAATTAGATAAGCTCTGTGGAATGTATAAATACTGCTCCAGTCCTGCAATAAACGGCTCCTACTCCTGCTGTATCAACGTACACAAGTTGTTCGTCACCCCCCGGTTATTTTACTGCAGCTGGACTGCGGCACCAACCATATGAAAAATAACATTAGATGTGAATAAATGAATCTATCCAACCTAAACTTAGAATTGGGACCTAGTGGCAATTCTGTGTGCAGAATGTGCAAAGTAGGCAGTTCCAACCTTAGCCACACTATAAAAGGCAAATGTTAAAAGGGAATGATGTTGAAAATAAAGAAGAATATTAAAATGAGACACTCTCCTTCCATCTATAGATACATTTAAGAAAAAACTACTATGAGTGTCTCTTTGGCAAAATCATGAAGAGTAGAGATATTTAGATACATTGGATATTAGTCCTGTCTTGAGCAATGTAACACATTTGGGACAAAATCTCCAATTACCATCATCACTTGTAGTTAAGAGAAATGTGAGATAGGGGCTGAGGATGTAGCTCAGTTTTTAGAGAGCTTGCCTTGTATGCACAAGGCTCTGGGTTCAATGTCTAGCACCACAAAAAGAAAGAAAGAAAGAAAGAAAGAAAGAAAGAAAGAAAGAAAGAAAGAAAGAAAGAAAGAAAGAAAGAAAGAAAGGAAGGAAGGAAGGAAGGAAGGAAGGAAGGAAGGAAGGAAGGAAATATGGGAGAAGTGATACAAAAAGAAATAGAAATACCAAAATATCAGAGCTGTCAATTTATCTCAAAAAAAATCTGCCAGCATATTTTCCCAACTGCTGTTGCTGACAGATGAAGTTCACTCTAGCATGTATTTTAGGTGAAATAGGGAGGAATCCAGTAAACTACTCTTAGCTTGAGTGAGATTTTAGCCTTCCTGAATCCTGCTCCAAACCTGATAATGCCAGAACCACCAATTTCTCCTAGAAAAAGTAATTTTTTTAAATTTTTTTGTGTGAGTGTATGTGTGTACTGAATGGCTCAACTTTAACATATTTTGTTGACATTACTATGTCCCTGATACACTAGTAATAATGCCAGAATTACAAATTGCTCCTAAAAAGTTTTTTTTTTTTGTGTGTGTGTGTGTGTTTGTGTGTATGTGTACTGAATGTGTCAACTTTAATATATTTTGTTTATGTTACTATGTCCTGAAATTCCAAGCTCTGGAACAAAATGTGACTGAGCTTATGTAAATCTCTGTAGATTTCAAACAAATGAATTCACATTTGTTTCCCAGCATTTTTATGATCTATGATACCAAACCATAGTTCAGAAAAGAGGTTAAAACCAATGATCCCTGTTTATTCCAATAAATCTTTAAAGAATAATCCTACATTGGCTACTTCATATAAACTTTCTACAGAGATAAAATGCATCAGTCAAAAAGATTTTCTGTAGCCTGGGCAGTGTTGTTGAAAAGGTTATTATAATAATCTGAAAGAGCTAGGTGTAGTGGCAAATATACTAGAGGCTAGAGAGGCTGAGTCAGGAGGGTTGTGATTTGAAAGACAGCCTTAACAACAGAGCAAGGCTATAAGCAACTTAGTAAGATATTAGTGATATATTACTGTATCAAAAAAAAAAAAAAGGACTCGGGACATAATTCAGTGGTAAGCACCCCTGGAGTTCAATTCCTAGCACTAAACCACACCAAACCAATCAAATACCTGAAAGATAGTAGGGTCTCCAGAGTATATGTGTATATGTATAATAAAAAATTTTGGTTACAATATAAATTTTAAAAAGATACTTTTGAAAAAACTATCATGGTTTTTAAGAGCTGTAAACAAAAAATGCCATATAATCTACTACTAATAATTTTTTTTTGAAGGAGGGTATTATTGTGAATTTCTGTACTCCCGGTGGCTCAGGAGGATGAAACAGGAGGAACTTAAATGCAATACAAGCCTCAGAAACTTGGCAATAGCTTAAGTGACTCAGTGATACCCTGTCTTATTGAAAAAAATATATAGGGATGTAACACAGTGATAAAGTGCCTAAATAAATAAAAATAAATGGCAATTCTTGGTTTAAAAACTGCCCTATAACTCAGTAATAATAATTCTGGATATATATCTAAGGAAATTGGAACACTTTTCTTAAAGAAATTACTTCACTTCCATTTTCATTGCAGGTTTATTCACAGTATCTAATAAAAAATCAAATGAAGTGCCTTTTAGATGCAAGGTATTCATGAAAAGGTTTGTTCCAGCTGAGATCATCCATCCACTTGGCTTAAAGGCTGCATACTTATAATTCAAACTGCTCCCTAAAAGGCAAGACTCAGATATGGATTTTTCTGAGTACCCCAAGAGATTTTGGTACCTCTGGGCAAATTGTGTAAGAGTTTTCTAAAACTAAGGAGTAGGTAAATATTGGAGTTTGGAATGTGGACAACATATAGTAAATTTCTCAAGGGGGAATCTTAGTTCAGACACTGTGATAAGGTGTCTGAGTCTGGGGAAAAATGAAGAAGTAAAATCAGAGTGTGTGATAAAACTAGACTCTGCTTCACTGATTTCTAGGTTATTGATTTAATCCAAACAGATATTGGAAAAGGGTTAAGGCTACTAATTTTAATTTATGTAAAACAGGTATTTAAAAAGTACCAGGAAAGAGCTGAAGGTGTGGATCAGTGGTACAGTGCTCACCTAGCATATATGAGGCCCTGAGCTTACTTCTCAGCACCACATATAAATAAATAAAATATAAGTAAACATTAAAAAATAATACCAGGTAAGGGTCCAGAGTTGTGGCTCAGTAGTAGAGTGCTTGGCTAGTATGCATGAGGCAGTCTGTTTGATACTGGACTAATACTACTACTACTACTACTACTACTAATAATAATAATAATGTGTTCATCTACAACTAAGAAAAAAAAACATTTTAAAAAAGTACAACAGTGTTAAGGCCTGTGACCTTCTAATTAACTGTGTTCTAATTAAGCCCTTGCAATTGAACTTTCTTGTTATTTAAATTAAAGTCCAGTTCCACTTGTATTTCCTGCCACCCAAGGACAAAGGAGTTTGGTTGAATATTAGGAATGCTTCAAAATGTCATTTTAATAAACTTGTCTTACATATTTAAAAACTCAGTTGAAAGCAAACTTGGTGGCACAGGCCATAATCCCTATGGCTCAGAAGAATTATACATAGGTATAATGAGATCAAAGCCACCCTCAGCAAGAGCAAGGCACTAAGCAACTAAGTGAGATCCTCTCTCTAAATAAATACAAAAAAGGGCTGGGGATGTGTCTCAGTGCCCCTGAGTTAAATACGTGGTTAAAAAAAAAACACCTCAATTGGGGACAAACATATTAAAGAAACAAACAAAAAACGAACCAAAAAAAACCCCTTAATTTTGGACAAATTAACTGCACTATTGTGAGGATGGCCTTAGGCCTGGCCTAAACAACTCCACTTTAAAAACTTCAGTTTGAAACATACAGTCTCGCCAGGCATGCCTAAAGAAGCCCTGCAGTATTGCCCTCAGACATTAACAAATCACTTCCCCTCACCCTGAGAAACAGAGTGAGGCCTCTGGCAGGTTGTCCTCAACTAATAAGAGCGATGGTTGAGAAGGCCAGGGTGCAGACCTCCAGACCAGATGTTTCTGGCCCTAGAGTAAATGATGTCATGAAAAAAACTTGTGGGAACTGAGAAGGATTGAAAATGGATTAAAAAAAAGCCTCAAAATTTAGTATAAATAATAGAGCAAATAAACAGATGTTCAGCCAGCTGAAACAAAAATGCACTTGAGCTGGGCATAGATACACTTCCATTCTAGATATCATACTGTAACCAAAAGAGATGGGTATCACTGGAGAGAAGACTCTAGGTCATCAGATCATCAGTAACCCAGAAACTAGAGTCTAAATATTTTAAAGAAAAACTTATTTTGCAGTTTTGTCTTTAGCCTAATGCAGGATTGTGATTTCAATTTTCTTCTTTGTTATGGGATACTGTGAGAATATCATCAAATATTAAAACATAGAAGTCTACATATATTTCTATATAATTCAATAAAATCTGTCAAGAGATTAAAGTTTAAATTTAAATTAATAAGAACTTAACCACTACCTATAAGGCACGTGGTGTTTTTTATATAACCTCTGTTCCACATGTGATTGAATCCTGGCATTCAGCCTATGGTTATTGGATTAGTTATCTATCATCAAATAAGAAGAAACTATATAAAAATTATTGTCTCATGTGTGAGCTTATCATCAATTAAGGCTGTGTTCATATAGGATCTTTTCACTGCATGTAATTAGATGATAGTTGATAAGGTTACTGAACTTCAGAGGGAGATATGGTTGCCAAAAAAAAACCACCCTTCTTCTCAGAGTCAAATAAATTAAGGTGGGCTCATTCTCATGGAGGTGACAGTGTTGTGAAAGCAAAAACAAACTTTTCAAAATGTTTTCTAATACACTTTCATAATCACAGCTTTACATAAGCCACACAAAAAATAAGAGCTCAGATCCAAAGTTTGTTAAACATACTCTGCACTTTGGCTAGAAGAGGAGTAAAAACACATTGTTAACTTTATGAGTACAGATAAGGCTAAAGAATTGCTAATATGTTGACACTCAGTATCATTCTGCCTTTTGTAATAGATGAGGTTTACATAGCTGTTCAGTGTAAAAGAATATTTGGAAGGTCTCACAAATATTCAGCAATTTACTGGAATTCAGGATTAACTCTATATGACCCCAAATCCACAACTCATGTCCTCTAGACTACATTAAATTATCAATCTTTCATTATTGCCTTAGAAGTTAGAGGGTGGCACAAAAAAGAAGATTTTTTTTTTGTACCAAGAACTGGACTCAGGACACTTTATCACAAATCACATCTCCAGCCCAATTTTTTAAAGACAAGCCAAGTTCTCACTAAGATGCTTAAGGCCCCACTGATTTGCTGAGTCTAGCCTTGAACTTAAAATCCTTCTTCCTCAGCCTCTTGAGTCACTGAAATTACAGACATGCATTACAATATTGGCTCTTGTTTCCAGGTTTATGAACAGACAAAATTGAAATGCTAAGCAGAGAAGCAGCTGTTATAATCAACCCTTTGTAATTCTGGTTTATTTCTTAAGGTTTAAATATTGAAACCCATATTTCAATGTATATTGAAGGTAACATTATCTATTGTAGTCAACAGTCTTTTGATCTCCATTTTATCCAGACAATTTTTTACTGCCTAAACTTTGATGTAATTGGAAAATGTTACTCAATATGTTTGAACTTCTTTTTTTTTCTGCTGGACTTATTAGGATACTAGGTTTAAACCATACAACCTATGAAAAATTATGGTGTGGTTATAGCTAAAGAGAAGACTATATGATAAATAAAATTTCAAACTCATGAGGATGAGGTATTTTCTTTGTTATTTTTTTATGTCTCCTTGGTGAATAAGATACAGAGTACACAGCCAAACCTTAAATCCTACAAAGCAGCCCTATCTCTAGTTAATAAAATAAAATATCAAATACAAAAAGTTGTGTTGCAAAATCACATGGCACTTGGTTTGGTAACAGCAGCACAGGAATGGGTTTCTGCCATATTCAGTTGTATATATATTCTAATTAACCAAAATAATATCAGTGTGACTTCAATACATATGACATCTTTAGTTGCAGCCACACAGATGTTGATCAATGATAAGTTGCAAGAATGATGAGCTTGTCTAGATACCATCTGGAGATGGCTTTTAGTAATCCTAGGCAGGGGGATTGTGTTCTAGTAATATCATAATACAACATAGTTTTTTGTGGCCTGTGGATGCAGAGCTCTTACCTCCTTGCTAATAGATCATTGCAGAAGACTTCAGGTGTATAGATTTTTTGATGACGAATCCTAAAAGGGTGGATCAAAGGAAAGGCCAAACATGGCTATAGCTACTCTCTTGTTCATGCTTCCAACAGGTTGTTATTATTATTATTATTATTATTATTATTATTATTATTATTCAAGTAATAAATACCTTGATTTATGTATGCATTCGTTGTCATTAATATTTTCTTTTGAGCCTGTGTTCACTATGTAAAATATTGACCATGCACCTTTGCTTTGTGGCCTATGTATGAAAAGGCCTATGGAATGATGCAGGAGTCTGAGTTCTGAAGGCTCTGGGATACCTGACTAAAGAATTGTTTCTTTTGCATAAGAAACACTTTCAACTCTGCCTCACACCTCTCAATTGCTAGAGACCAAAATTTTACATCCTGGGTCTCAATACCCACACAGCAATTGGCATAGTCTTTAGGATATTTGCAGGTGAGAGATATCTCAGTCCTGATAGATTAATGAAGGTTGTTAGGGGAGTGGTGACACCTATGGACACAAAGAAGCATACAACACTTAATTACAGTGGACTCCTATGGAGAGTTGTGATATAATGTGATGAGTTCCTTGTAAACACAAATAAGGATTCTGACTGCACTGTGGGCAAACATGAACCTTGCAATTTGAATTGTCAAAGAAGTGTTGAAGCCCAGGCCCCAGCCCCTGGCCAAAAAGAAAAGTGGCAGCAGTGGCATAGATGATTTGGAGAAGTAGTCAAAGGAGTCATGTGCAGCTGCTGTGGCCATGGGATTAATGGTTTTTATAGATCTGACAGCAAAAACTGATGCAAGCGTTTGAGAGACTACCAGAATGAGGAATTGCAAGATAATCAAGAGGTCTAGGAAACCAAAGTACATCCAGTAGAGTAAGATCTCTGTATTTTGAAAATACCCATCAACCTTCCCCATTGTGATGATTGAGTCTGGGGAGAAAAAGAAGGATAAAGGTCTTCAAGTCCAGTCAATGGATGATGCATAAAATGAAACAACAGCAGCCAATGGCTCCAGTGAACAACTGGCATGGCCAGGCCAGGTATCCAAGTTTACCCCATTTTACCTGTTAAGCAGAACTGGTGGACTTAAAAAAGTAATCTACCCAGGTGGCAAGAGAGCAAGATTTTTTTTTTATTTGTAAGAATTAGAGATATAAAGCATTCTGTATTGCACCGTAAAAATGGAGAGGTTAGCATTGCTCCTTACAGTAGAAGTTTTAAAATGCTCAATGCCATGAGGCATTTAGGGACCAAAAAATACCAAGTATGATAGTACCTGGCCAGGCTTCCAGAGGGCTATGTTTTTAGCAAGTAGCTAAGGTCATAAACACTCACATTCAATGTATGTACTCAAGGTCAAAAACATTTGTTTGTGAGCATGCTCTTACATCAGTAAAATGTTGTCCATGTGCAATCTTTGTCTGACCAGCATAAAAAAAGTTCTATGTAATAACTTGGAGGGCTGAAGGATAGAAGCTAGAGGCTGGTTTTGGGCCATTGCTGCCTTCAAAAGTAGCATGCCTACCATCCCAAAAGTTCCTCACATCTTCTTTCAACTGCTTGAACTCCAGACCTTGCTTTTTGATTTGAGCCCCTGCACAGCAGCCACAGAGTGAAACCATTTTTAATTTGAGACTATCACAAATCCTCTGCTTTATGCAAGTAGTATTGTTTTTTTTTTTGTAGACATACTCCCAGATAATATTTGTATAGTGAAGATTTATTGTATTATTTATTTTAGATTACATATATTGCCTTAATGTTGTCTCTTTCTCACTTTTTATGTAGTGTTTCATATTCTCCATTTACAAAACTTTTGTGATACGGTTGCAATCTTTTTGTTGCAGTTTCCAAAGCATACTGAATTTTTATCATGACTGTAATGAAATATACCTGTTTTGAAATTTCTCCTGATAAGAAATTTTTTTAAAAAAAAAATGCTTATTCTTGATTTTTCAATTCAGTTCTCAGCCATTTCCCAAGATTATTTTAAATCCTTGCTATAAGCTTCAGAAGTCTTTCTCAAATATATTATCCCCATTGAATAAAAAGTTCACCATATGTAAAAATTTTGTTTTTATTATTCTTTTCTTCAATTTTTTTAAGGGGAGAGGAATGAGTACCTAACTCAGGGTAGTTCTTTTAAACCCCTGTATCACCAGCCCTTTTTAAATTGTATTTTATTATATTGTATTCTTAGTTTTCAGACAAAGTCTTTTTTAGTGGCTTAGGGCCCTCTCATATTATTTAGGCTGAATTTGAATTTGTGATTCTCCTGCTTAAATCTTCCAAATTATTAAGATTGCTGACATGAGCCACCATATGTGTGTAAACCCTCCCACCCTTTTTGAATAAATCTCACTACTTAACTTTTAAGAGAATTTAAAAATAATGATAAATCATGGCTTCTAAAAGAGGTAAGTTTTATCTTTGGGTCAGGCATACTTGATCTTGATATGTACTTAAAAAATGTGGGTACACAACAAAGAATCTTTGTAAGATTCTATCTCAAAATTTAAAAAAAAAAGAAAAGAAAAAATTGAGAATATAGCTGAGGAATAATAATTCCCTCAGTTTAACCACCAGTACTAAACTCATATAAACACACACAAACACACAGAGACATACACAAATGCACACACACACACATACACACAGTACTTGTGAAATTTTGAAAATATTTTTTGATACTGAACAGCTGTATAAACCTCATCTATTACAAAAGGCAGAATTAGTGCCATAATATCAGTAGTCCTTTAGCCTTATCTATGTACAGAAATTTGGTAATGTGATTTTATTCCTTCTCTAGCCAAATGCAGAATGTATTCTCCAAACTTTGGGTAAGGGCTCTTCTTATTTTTGTGGCTTATATAAATTTGTGGCTATGAAAGAGTACTAGTAAGGTACCTAGTCAGGAAATATTTTTTAATGTTTTTGCTTTTGCTTTTAGAACACTGTCTTCTTGATGATAACAACCCCACTTTAATTCATTTGTTAATGAGATATCATGTGAAGAAGATTCAGGGTGCTTTTTTTTTGGCAGCCAGATCACCCTCTGAAGTTTAGTAATCTTAACAGCTAAACACATGCAGCAAAAATATTGCACATGAAGGCAGTTCAATCCAAACGTGAACTAGTAAGTTTTAGAGTGACTTCTTATACAGTTTTAGAGAACAATATACCCACTGTAGGGAAAATGTCAGGATTCAATCACATGTGGTACAGAGGATATCTTACAAAAAGCAGATACCTTATAAGTAGTATTTTAATTTCATTTATTTAAGTTTAAAGGTGAATCTCTCAATATAAGGGATTAAAATATTTAGAAATATGTGTAGACATCTATGACTTTGATTTTTGCTAATATTCTCACAGTACCCTATACAAAAAAAGAGACATCACAACCCTGCAATTAGACTCAAGGTAAAATTGCCAAATAATATATTTTTTAATGTATTTGTACTCTAGTTGTTAGCTGCTGACAGATCTGAAGACCTGGCATCCTCTACCTTCTGGGACATCATTTATTTTTGCTTACACTCTGATATCTGAAATAGAACTAAATCTGTGCTCAATGTCTTGTAAGAAACAGTGTCCAAATTGTAGCCTTTTGAATTGGAGACGGCAGCTCTCTAAAGTCAACCACTACACCCAGCAATGTCATTTTCACGTGAATTAAGTATATATCTCATACATTGAGTTTTTCTTATATACACATATAAATGCAACTATCCTCCTGGCTGGGCTAGATCCTACCACTATATTAAAATGATTTAATACTAAGGCTCTGCATTCAATTCACAGTTACACAAAAGGAACAATAAAAGAGCAGTAGATTGGTGCATTCTACTAATATAGGCTACTTTACAGGCCATGGTAGAAAGATTCAAGGCTAGCTTGGGTAAATTACTGAGACTTTGTTTCAAAATTAAAAATAAGAATGGTGATAGGGAACAATTGAAAAGCCCCTATGGATTCAGTACCTAGTTAAAAAAAAAAAAGGCCACAGACCTGTCATTCTAGTCTGATTCATTCTTTGATTGGATGCAATGACTTTCACTCAGAAGGTAGGCTTATAAGATTCAGCCTGGGGACAGGACCTGATATCCTGGTCCAATCTGAGGAACTTGCAAAAGAACTGTTCAATCCACACACAGCCAGTTAAGAGGGTGAGAGCTTTTATAGCTGGTAAAGGGTTAGTATTCCAAGTCTGACATTCTTCAGATATGTTTCTAAGTTTCCTATCCTCAGAAGCCTCATGCTTCTGTGCTACATATGTGCTTAAATAACCATAGGGAGAATGCTGGGAACCCTAAAAGCCAGAAAATGATGAGTGTCCAGTGGATTTTTTTAATTTTTTTTAAGTTGCAGATGATACAATCTTTATTTATTTCTTTCTGTGTGGTGCTGAGGATCAAACCCAGTGCCTCATGTGTGTGAAGCAGGCATTCTACCACTGAGCTACAACCCCAGCCCCGCCAATGGAATCTTGAGATTGGGTAGGAGGTTGTTTGCACCCATGGGGCTGATGGTATAGGAAACTAAAAATGGCAAATGGTGACTCCTTATGATGTTCTCCAGTTTCTGGTGGCCCGAGGGCTTCTCCATGGCAGCTCAGCTCTCAGTTACTTCTGTCCATTCTAGTGGGGAGTATGTAAGTAGCTGGACTCTCTTTATCTTGTCACATCACTGCATAGTGTCTTCAGCCATTTTCTTAAGCCCTGTACTGGCATTAGTGTGCCTCTAGCCCAGCATCTCTCCAGACTATGTGGTGAATACTGGAATTATAATGGAGGAAAACTTAACTTTATATGCTGTGTTTTCACATCAAAGTAGCTGAGTTCTGTGGGAGCCCAACTTTCTTCTTCCTCCTAAGATTTCTAAATGTCTGAAAAGTAGTATGATAAATCCAGAACTGTGTCCTCCAGCCTAGCTCTCCATAAGTCTTTAAATAAATTCCTAAATTTCCTATTTTTCTATTTCTATGGGAGTGGGGCACCAAGAAATAAACTCAGGAGCACTAAACCATTGAGCCACATCCACAACCCTTTTTTTGTATTTGAGTGAGAGACAGGATCTCACTGAGTTGCTTAGATCTCATCCTTGCTGAGGCCGGTTTTGAATGTGTGATCCTCCTGCCTCAGTCCCAAGTCACTGTGATTAAATTCCTGATGCCAGAATTCCCTCTTTGCCTTATCAACTATTTTTTTCTCATGATACATATCAAATTGGTGTGGTATTTCCATTTTTTTTTCAAGAACTAGTTTTTACTGATTTTACTTTCTCATTATGAGCATTTTTACATGAAAGTAGAGCAGACCAGTGTAACTTCACTATGTAAAAATAATAAATAAATGAATAACTAAATGAATAACTAAATAAATAAAATGTGTCTCTCATCTGTCTTCCCAGGCACAGTCACCTTATCATATATGTGATTTGAGATTCCTCCTTAAAGATTTTACTGTGTGATGTATCCTCATCACAACATCTCATATTTGCCTAGTCTTGGATTAACTGCCTGACAAAAAGATTAAACTGACACAGTCTCTAAAGTCTGTTTGAGTGTCTAGTGAATATCATTCCATGAGTCATTTCCTACTACAGAACAGTTTGTAGTATAAAGTGAAGGCTCTCTAGAGAATCTCTGGCAAGAAACTTTCTGTGATACAGAAATAATGTCCTCTGCAAAAGTGAGATAATGAGAAGACCCCAATTTTAAATGCAGATTTTTTCAATCAAGACACAATGTTTTCTGGGCTGGGGTTGTTGCTCAGTGGTAGAGTGCTAGCATGTGTGAAACACTCAGTTCGATCCTCAGCACCACATAAAAAATAAATAAATAAAATAAGGTTAAAAATGTTTTTAAATAAGACACAAAGTTTTTCAGACTTATTTCTTAGAGTAACAGGCAATGAGTTCTTTAAAAGTGATGTTAAAAAAAGAAAAAAATCAAGGAGATGCTCTGAAAGAGAGTTGGTACTCTCAGAGAGAAAAAAATAACATGGTTCTTCTGCACTCTATAGTTTTACTGAGGATCTAAGAAAAATTTCTAAAAACCCTTGCCCAGGATTACTTCTTGATTTTTGTTTGACAGCAGGATAACAGCATAGTGTGAAGTCCCCACTGCCATGATGCCTTTATGTTAATAAGGCCAAGGATTACCATATCTATTTAGATTGAGCATAAACTACTGCAATTTTTTATACTTTATTAATTCTAATCAGTTACATATGACAGCAGAAGGCTTTTTTTGATTCATTACTAACAAATAAATAACAGGTTTTTTTTTTACTTTTCTGATTGTACATAATGTAGAATTACACCATTCATGCCATCATACATGTATTTAAGGTAATGATGTCTGTCTCCTTCTACCATCTTTCCTATTCTAAGTCCCCTCCCACACTCCCATTTGTCCCATTAAATGTTCCTCCACTCATCCTATGGCCTCCCCAATTCTTGAAAATTATGATTATTAAGAACTATCCTTATGTCCCTTATGAGTTCCAGTATCTAGTCTGTGACAGAGTACTAAAAGTCTCTTTTTTAGTGTTGGTGTTTCTCTTATGAACATTATTTTGGAACTGCATTACTCTGAAGATAATAGTTTGCTGAGAAATATGACATAGTCTGTCCAATTAAGCCAGGCAGAGCTGTAAGTGAATTTTCTCTTGGAAAATAAAGCATGTGGTGAGCATGCTGGGTCCATTTTACAGATTTT
>NW_026003318.1:24521-33943 GCF_001458135.2 Marmota marmota marmota | reverse complement strand
GAGAGTTAAACCAAGTGCCTCACATATGCTAAGCAAGCAGTCTACCACTGAACTATGATGTCATCCCCTTCACCAGCACTATTTTTTAATATATTTTTGTTAGAGACAGGGTCTCACTAAGTTGCTTAGTGCCTTGCTAAGTCACTGAGGTTGGCTTTGAACTCACGATCCTCCTGCTTCAGTATCCCATGCTGCTGAGAATACAAAAATGTGTAACCATTTCCAGCCTACTTTTAATCTTTAGAATGCTTCAGTTCTTTTACCAGGTTCTGTGAATGATACTACTATAAAAATTAGAGTGCAGTATTTTCTATCATGTAAAGATTCCAATTTCTTTAAATACATACTGAGAATTACTAATACTGGATCCTACAGTATTTTTATTTTGAAGTTTTGGAAGAACCTTAACACAATTTTCAAAAACAACTTTATTGAATTTATATTCTCACCATTATTTGTACATGTGTTTCTCTATATTCATGCACATATACTTTTTAGTACCCACTATAATTCAGATTTTTTTTACTTCTAAATATTCTTTTTATTTATTAATTTTTAGTTGTAGACACAATTAATTTATTTATTTTATGTGGTTCTAAGGATCACATGCAATGTCACAAGTGTTCTAGGCAAGCATTCTACCAATAAGTCACAACCCTAGTCCCAACTTTTAGATATTTATCGTAAGCATTCTGAAAGCACTGCACAGGCTGAAGGGTAATTTGCTATCACACTGATATGTTATATCTCTTATAAAAGTTTGTTGGATTCCAGGCTGTCAAGTAGCAAGAAGAGAGTGTGCTGTAAATCTTTTATAAGATAATACATTGATCTGATATTTATTTATTATTTACTTATTTATTTTTGAGAAGTAGTACTGAGGATTGAACCCAAAGCATTGTGCATGTGAGGCAAACATTCTACTTGCTGAGGTGTTGTCCCCACTGCAGGATCTGTAATTTCTAACCCATTTTTTGCACTATTGCTGATGATTTTAGACATTGAAAATAGTTAAATATAATGCAAATCCACTTGTTTGCCATCTATAGAGATTTTCACCTGTTCAGTCACCTTTGCTTCTAGAACTTTAAGGTTTAGAATATACACTCTTGAACAGAAGATGCTAAAGAGTGACATTTAGTGCATGGACAAACTCTTTCTGGAAACAATTGGTAGGCCCAGAATTACTATTGTGTTGAGAAAGTGTATGTCAGAGATTAAGAAATGCTCAATTCTTACTGAGTCTAGCAGAGGTTTGCTGAATTATACTCTATTAAACCCAATATTGAAGTCAGAGACAAGTAATTTTTCCAGCAACAGCAGTTGGCAAAACCACTGAAAAATCTATGATAGGCATAAACAAACACCTTGGAGATTTAACTTTTTTGCCTTGATTTCAAATAATGAAGCACATGGTATGCAAGGTGTGTATAATTTCTGCTGATTCAATGTTTTTGAGGCTATAACTTGTACTCATTGATTAATATTTTAGTACTGGATATTGATCCCAGGTATGTGCTTAACCATTGAGCCACAAACATAGCTTTTTTAAAAATATTTGATTTAGAGACAATGTGTCACCCAATAAGTGGTTAAGCATGGCTTTAATCTCATAAGCATCCTGCCTCAGCCTTTTTAGCTGCTGAGATTACAGGTATGCATCACGAAGTCTGGCTTAAATGGATATTGTGTTTTATAGATCTTGCAATTTCAGAAAATTAAGGTTATTGAGGGGCTTTGTATAAAACTAAGTTGGTAGAGTGCCTCCTACACATACACAAAGTCCTGAGTTCAATCTCTGGCACCACTAAATAAATAAATAAACAAACAAATAAACAAAATTATAAAAATTGAGGTTATAGAAACTATTCACATAAATTATATAAAACATATGAGAAGGTATATTTCCAGAGAGTAGATTCTTATACATATTTTAGAAAACATTTGTGTAATTTTTTTTATAAAGTTATTATTATTTAGTAAATTGTGTATGTGATGAATCATTATGGTAGTTTTATCTTCTTCCCAGAGTTTTACATTTAATATTTTATGGTTAATTTGTAACTGAAAATTAGTGAGATCATATTTATATTATCCCAATGTAGTTCCATCTGACATATTTTTCAATGTTTAATCAGCTTAACTTTTTCATTATATAATAAACAGAAGAAAAAAATATCTAGAGTTTACTCCTCCCAAATTTATTTTCTTTAATTCAGGTCACCATCAAATCTGAAAAGTCCATAAAACCCATAAAGAATAGTATGACTTATTCATAAATAACTTTCAGTTTGTTCAGTTTAATTGTACTTAGAA
This sequence comes from Marmota marmota marmota, assembly GCF_001458135.2. NCBI lineage: Eukaryota > Metazoa > Chordata > Mammalia > Rodentia > Sciuridae > Marmota > Marmota marmota. The sequence continues at coordinate 31,627 of NW_026003318.1, read as the reverse complement.
TTTAATGTGTCACTGCACTGTGTCTATTAGAAGCATAGCTCAAATATCACTGAGGATATGATCATTTAAACATAGATAATTCACCTGGGAATACTGGTCAATGCCTTCAATGTTAGTAACTCAGGAGGCTGAGGCAGGAGAATCACAAGTTTAAGTCTGGCCTTTGCAATTTAGCATGGCCCTAAGCAACTTAGAGATAACCTATCTAAAAATAATGTAAATAAAATAAAATTAAAAATAGGACTGAAGATGTGGCTCTATGATTAAGCATTCCTGGGTACAATTTCCTGCACCACCAATCCTAAAAAATAAATGGCTAGAGATTTGGGTCAGTGTTTAAGCACACTTAGTTCCATTCACAATATTCTTTCCCGCAAGCAATATATATATGAGACTTTCAGCAGGACTTTATGAAGGGCTTTATCAATCTTCTCCACAGAAAAACTGATGATAATTGCTAACAAATACAGCTGCAATAAAAAAAATCTATTTACAATTACTGGTTTAAGAATATAGAATTTTAAAAATCCAGAGCAAAATAAAAGTAAATATGATACTATAAAAGTCAACATCAAAGCATATATTTCTTTATTTGCATCTGCTCTTGAAAATTATATATAATGTGAATCTGCAATCTGTATGTGGGGTAAAAATGGGAGTTCATAACCCACTTGAGTCAAATGTATGAAATATGATATGTCAAGAACTTTGTAATGTTTTGAACAACTAATAATAAAAAAAGAAAATGATACATACAACTTGTGTCTCTAGGACCTCAAAAAATAAAGAAACAAAGACATACACCATGTAGGAATATTTCTCACGACACTCCAATATCTTTTCTTTAAATATATTTTAGTTGAACATGGACACAATACCTTAGTTTTATTTATTCATTTTTATGTGGTGCTTAGAATAAAACCCAGTGCCTCAAACATGCTAGGCTAGTGCTCTACCATGGAGCTATAAACATATCCCTCCTCTGTATTTCTTTAGAAAACATGTGAAAGAAAATGGGTCCTCTATCTGGAAACTGAATTGTTTAAAATTTTTATTCACCAATCTATACATATTCAGTTAGCCTGGCTCAAAAACACTGATTTGATTTCACCATTTTATTTGGTTTATAGGGTGTAATAAAAAACTTGAGGATTGTCTCTTGCAGTCTTAAGTATCAGGTTATTTTTCAACATTCTAATATATGTCCTATAACAGACTGAGATAAAAACATCATTTATTTGCATTTCATCTAGCTTTTCCCTGTTTAATGTATAGGAGAAAATCTTGTAAATTCTCTTAATGTAAATCATTAGAGATGGGGATGTAGCTGAGAAGTGAAGCACTTGCCTCCCATGTGCAAGCCTCTGGGTTCAATTTTCAGTACTGCAAAGAAAAAAAAATAGAACATAAACTGATTATTTAAACATTTTTTTATTTTACTTTGGAATGTATTTTACAACAATATTATTGTTTCTGTCCCAACACTAGTTTCTCTTAAGTGTTTTCCCTGTTTGCATGCATGTATCTCTGTTTTAATACAAGATTTTAGGGTTGATTTTGCATTGTAAAGTTCAGTGAAACAATTAATTAATTCCATATGACCACAATGCACTAGCAACCATATTCTGACAAAATTGCAGATATTGGATTTTAAGAGAGTAGAGTTGAAATAAAACAAAGTTGTCCAGCTGGTCTTTTAATTGCAATTCTCTAAACTCAACCTCTCAGATTGCTAGTATTACAATTATATAATAAAGTCACTATAAAATTATTCTTTGTTTATGGTATATTTGTGTGATACTCATATAGATGATTTCAGTGGTCTTCTTTATGCTTCTTATTCTCAGGGTTTATCCTGTCTATTAGTGAATACTATGTGACCCATTCTCAAATAACTTACTGACCCTTTGCATAGTTTGTTCTTTATAAAAAAGATGGATAGGAGCCAGCTGTGGTGGTGCTTGCCTGTAATACTAGAAGCATGGGGACTTGAGTCAGGAATATTGCAAATTCAAAACCAGCCTCAGTAAATTATTGAGGCCCTAAGCAATTTTTAAAGACTCTAGATAAAAATACAAAAATAAATAAACAAACAAACAATAAATAAATATATAATAGGGCTGAGGATATGTCTCAGTGCTTAAATATCCTTGGGTTTTATTCATGCTACCAAAAACAAAAAAAAAAAACAAAACAAACAAACAAACAAAATAAAGAGGGAAAGAGAGAGAGAGAGAGGAAGAGAGAGAGAGAAAGAGAGAGAGAGAGAGAGAGAGAGAGAGAGAGAGAGATGAAGTACAAGGGTTAGCCAATCAAGTGGAATTTAATTCACTTAAGAAAACAATGAAGGGCTGGGGGTAATTGTTCAGTGGTAGAGCAATTGCCTTGCATGTGTGAGGCACTGGGTTCAATTTATAAAAATTAAATTAAAAAAATAAAAATTAAAAAAATGCAATGACAGTCATCATGATAATAATAAGAAAATGTTGCTTTGGTTGTAAAACAGTACGATTGTAAGTTCAAAGCAAGCCTCAATAAAAGTGAGGTGCTAATCAACTTAGTGAGACTTTGTCTATCAATAAAATACAAAATAGAATCTCAGTGTTCAGTGCCCCTGAGTAAAATGTGCAAATACCTGCCCCCCAAAAATGAACCAGAGGTGTAGGTTTGTTTCTAGATTTTCAGTATTCTTCCAATAATTTATTTGTAGATTTTAATTTTTTAAACACTTAGTGAATATTCAGATAACTATCATGCTTAGTGTGTTAAGATATAAAATTATTGTTGGTAAATATGGCGCCCAGAGCGCTTCTATTCTAGGAGCTCAAGTCTGTGATGCACTGAATGGCACCCACTTTGAATGGCGCACACTTTGAATGGCATGGGAACCGTAACCTCCAATCTCTGTGAATGGTGCAAACTTCCAATGGTTCACCTCCAATCTCTGAAGTGGCGAGAACTCTTGGCCAATAAAGAAGTAACAGCCCACTCGCCCCTGCTCCTCCCCACCCCATGTTGAGCCCATAAATATCAACACCCTATTCATGCTCTCTTTCTCTCTCTGGACCCCTTTCTCTTCTGTGAGCTGCCACTATGGTCCCACTAATAAAATCTTGGACAGGTAAACTGTTGTTTTGTCTTGTTGATTTTACAGAGCTTTTCCACTATTTCTACAGTTATAATAGATAATTAAACTTGATTATTCCAGAAGAAACAGGTAGAAAACATTACACAGTTGAAAACACATTTTACATAGTGAATAAATGGTGAAAAGCAAATGTTTATGTCCATGAATATATACAATGAGTCAAGGCATCTATTACCTTGAAAAAATTATAGAAAACAACCTGCTGGAAGCATCAGCAAGACAGCATATCTATAACCATCATGGGCCTCCCCCCAAATCCACTATTTTAGAATCCTTCATCATAAAATCTAAACATCTGAAGTCTTCTGCAATTACCCTTTAGCAAGAAGGTCATAGCCCTGCATCCCCAGGCCAAAACGACGTATGCTGCAAAGTCATAGGATCAGAACACAAGACCCCTCTCTAGGATTACTAAAAGCCATTTTTTCAGGTGGTACCTAGACAAGCTCAACATTCTTGCACATGATCATTGGTCAATTTTTGTGTGGTTGCAACTTCAAAAAGCATACGTGCTGAAGCCATACTAACATTCTTTATGTGATCTAGAATACATATACAACTAAGTAGGTTACATGCTCGTTACTGCGCTGCTGTTAACAAACCAAATGTCATGTGATTTTGCAACACAACATTACGTATCTGATTTTTTTTTCATTCAATAGAAATAGACCCTGCAGTGTATGATTTAAGGCTTGTGCTGTGTGCTCTTTCAAGGCAATTATCTGTATCTTAGTCATCATGGATAAATTTTTAAAAAGTAAAAAATAAGTACCTCGTCGTTGGGAGTCACTAGACTTAAAGACATGCATCATTAGGTGAGTCTTTAACTCAACTTTTAAGAATGTTACAAAATAGCCAGGTGAAGGGTCATGCACTTCAATACCAGTGATACAGGTTGCTGAAGAATGAGGATCAAAAGTTTGAGATTAGCCTTGACAACTGAGAAAGACCCTGTCATAAAACAAAGAAGAAAAAGAGCTGGGAATGTAACTCAGTGATAGAGGACTTATGAGTTAAATTCCTAGTATTGCTAACTAAGTTGGAAAATAATAAAAAAAATAATTATTAATATTAATATTATTAATATTTTATTCATTATATAGACTTCTCTCTAGCTGTAAATTCATCATCACTTTGCATGGGTATTGAAACCAGTGTTCTAACAAAGTGCAGAGAAAGCACAAAAATTTAACATGATGAGATATATTTTCAAATTAAATCACGTTTTACACAGTTACATATTGTATAGATAAAATGAAAATCAACAGATTCCTGACTAAAATAGATAATATTTCCTTATTATATGTCAAAACAAGTCCAATGTGTAAACCTTAGGAAATAAGACACCATTAAAAAAAGGGGGTGATTATCACAGCTCTTTCTCTGTTTGACATCCCGATTCTATCTGTGTGCAAACCTGAAATGAACCTATATGGTTATGTGTTTCTGTAATTTCAGAGACTCGGGAGGTTGAGTCAAGGAGATTTCAAAGCCAGCTTCAGAAACTAAGTACCAAAGTAATATAGTGAGACACTGTCTAAAAACAAAATATGACTGTGTTGGGCAAGATGGCACACAAGTAATCCCAGAAAGATGAAATAATGAGGCAGAAAGATGGTAAATTGAAAGTCACCCTCAGCCAAAGTGAGACTCTAGGCAACTCAAAGAGACTCGGTCTCTATGTAAAATACAAAATAGGGCTGGGGATGAGGTCCAGTGGTCAAGTGTTCCTGCCTTCTATTCATGGTACCAAAAATAAAATAAAATAACACAAAATGAATTCAGAGGTGTAACTTTATCCTTAAGTGTCCATGAATACAATCTCTGGTACAAAAGAAAAAAAAATCTGCACTTCTGAATAAGTTTTACTATCTAACATCCAAGAGAATATTAAAACATTGATAACTCATGTAGCCTAGAGTAATTGAGTTTTGGCTTTGGAATCAGGTAGAGTTGATTCTGAATTCCAGTAAAGTTACTTAGTAGTTGTGAGACTTAGCAAATGTTCTTTCACACTGAACACCTACGTAAACCTCACCCATTAAAAAGAGGCAGAATTATAATGAGTGTCAACAAGTCAGCAATTCTTTAGCTTTATCTATATACATAAAATTGAGGATGTGTTTTTCTTCTACTCTAGCTAAATGTAGAATTTATTTCCAAAATTTTGTATTTGGTCTCTTATTGTTTTTATGGATTATGTAATGTTGTGGCTATGAAAGAGTATTAGTTAGGTACCTAGTAAGAAAACATATTGAATCCTTTTGCATTTGCTTTCAGAACACTGTCACCTCCATAAGAACAAGCCCACAGTATTTTTTTGATCATTAGTTATTCCAGGGAAGAGAGTCAGGGTGAGTTTTGGACAGCCATATCACACTCCATAAAGTTCAGTAAACTTACAAACCATCAGATAATCACATATGACAAAGATCCCAAATGAACCTAGCCTAAATTGATGCCCAGCCCAAACGTGAACTAATAAAGTTTTAGAGTGAGTTGTTATCTAGTGACAGATAATTAATTAATCTACCCACTAAAGGCTGGATGCAAGGATTCAATCACATCATGTACAGAAGTTGTATGGAAAATAGCAGTCATTTTATAGATAGTGATTTATTTTTTCATCATTAAAATGTTGTCTCTCTTAATGGTCAAATTGAACTATAGAAAAATATTTGTTTACATATATGCCTTTAATTTTGCTAATATTCTACCTGTAACTCTTGCCAAAGGGGGGGGGGGGACTAGATATCTCAACTCTGCCTCTGCCTCTAGTCTCAAGGTAAAATTGCAAATAAGTTTCCCGTTTATGTGTTTATGCTCTAGAGTCTGGGCTACTTACATATCTAAAGGTCTGGCACCATTCACCTCCTGGGACACCAATTCTTTGTGTTTACCATGTGATATCTGAAAGTAGAATGGATCTGTGCCCAGAATCTAGTGAGAAACAATGCCCACATTTGTACACTTATGGGTTGGAGCTGCCAGTTGTCTCACAATTCACTGTCTTTCCTGTTCTATGGCCCTGTTGAGAATATGTCCAAGAAGTGTATTCCATCACCTAGGACATAAAATGAGTGGCTCAGTCCTGTTACCTCACTGAGTTAAAGGAATTTTAGATTTCAAACATGAAATTTGGATGCAGTAAACTTAGATGTGCCTGAGACTTCAGAAAAAAATAGTGAATATTAAGATGGATTTTCAAAAGTACATGTATATTTTAGTAAATTCATAATATCAAGCCATGATAATATTTTGAATATAGTGCTTTTAGTTGTTACAATTTGTTTAAGCTGTTATTTTATCCTCCTCCTCCTCCTCCTCCTCCTCCTCCTCCTCCTCCTCCTTCTTTTTCATTTAAAGACAGGGTCTCACTGAGTTTATTATTGCCTCACTTTTTACTGAGGGTAACTTTAGACTCACACCTGCCTCCACCTACTGAGCCACTGGAATTACAGGTGTGTGCCACTTCACCCAACATTTTTTTCCCATTATTAATGTGAATAGTAGAAACTTCAAAATTATATTTGTGAGTCACTTGTTTGAGGGGAAAGAATATGGGAATATTGCTGCCTCAAAGAATTACTAATAAGTTTAAAGCTCAAGCTTTGTTTATTATGAGACCAGAGAACAGAAAAGTTAAATAAAATTTGAAAGTAATTGTGATATTGTTTCCATAAATATAAATATATACATATTTATTCACAAATTGCTTTAACCTTATATATGTGATAAGTGTCAAAGCACTTCTATCTGGGTTAATTCCTAGTACTGGGAGAAATCTTTGCCTTAAAAATATAACCCCATCCTGAAGCACACAAGGCAATTTACAGCCACTCAAATAATAATAATAAGTGGGGTGAGGGCAATTCCAGGGTTGTGAAGCATATGTGTAACATAAGTTACTTGAAAAGCCATCACAGGAGAATTTTATAACCTGTCTAAAGATATATAT
>NW_026003318.1:19085-22457 GCF_001458135.2 Marmota marmota marmota | reverse complement strand
AGACATTCCCTCTGCATGCTAAGTTCAAAAGTCTCAAGCCTTAGGCTTTATGTCCAGCATATGCACACTCACTCAGACCATGGTGATCAGGTCAAAAACAAAGGCAGGCCTATCCTGGTGTGAAGCATGACTGGTTGAGGAGAGAATTAGAGGGAGAATTTGCAGCTCTCACCAGGGTTCATACAAGGGGGGTAGAGTATGAGAGTGGTGAGGATCACGCAGAGGATAAGGAAATGAATACAAGTGATGGGATGTCAGGTCCTCTTCAGGCTCTCCAGCTCAAGTGAATTCTTGTTTTGGCTGGCTGAATCCCTGTTCATTAGCTATATTATTGATATTAAATTTTGGGCTTTTTGACCCCCCCTTGCAATCTTCTTTAGCTACCACCAGATTTCTCCATGACATCATTTACCCTGGGGTCAGAAACACCTGGTCTAGTGGTCTCCATCTTGTTCTTTTTGCCTTTCTCCCTTATCAGGCTAGGACAACCTGCCAGAAGCTTCACTCTATTTATCAGGGTAAGGGGAAGTAACTTGTTTGAGGCCATACTGGAGAGCTCTGTGTGTGTGCCTGGGGTGAGACTGCAGGTCTGAAACTGGAGTTTTTAAAATAGAGTTGTGTAGACTCAGGCCTAAAGCCAACTTCACAGGACTCCTCAGAGGGTCTCTGTGGCACTTAACCTTCACCCCCACCCCCTTACTAGTTTAGTGAAGCTTAGATCAGCATTTAAAAACATGGGCATTTTGTTCCATAATTGTATGGTGTCTTCAGCTTCTGTATAAAGCCCTTTGTGGGCATCCATATGCCATGAGTTCAGCATGTCTCCAGATTGTATGGTGAAGACTGCGATAATTATCTGGAGAGAACCCCAACTTCATTTGTTGTATTCATTCACAAGACAGGCTGTAATTTTAGGGCAAGTTACTCATGAGGTTTTTGTTTTGTTTTGTTTTGTGTTTTGTTTTCTTTTTGGTACCAGGAATTCAACTCAGGGGCGTTCAGCCACTGAATCACATCCCCAGCCTTTTTAAAATATTTTTATATGGAGAAAGGGTCCCATTGAGTTTCTTAGGGTCTCATTAAGTTGTTGATGCTAGATTTTAACTCATGCTCCTCATGGCTCCTGAGCTTTTTAAATATAGGGGAAGCAGTATCACAAATTCAGAACAAAAATATAAATTCCAGAACTTCAGCTTAGCTCTTCCTAGGTCTGAGAATAAAACCCTAGTTTTCTAGCTCTCTGTTCATATATTCAAATCTAGGGTCCTCTGTTAATAGTGAATAAGTATAAAATAGAAGGGATAATAAAATGACAGTGTAATCAGAATAATGGGCCTCATTCTCCCACAGCTGGAGGCTAACTGGAAGATATGTTAATGAGCACCATTAAGGCCTATTTCAAATGTAAAAAACCTTAATGCCCACTTTTGGGAATACCTTCAACAAAGTCCTTTGTCTCCTGTTGAAGTCAAAGAGGAAAGATGGGTCATGGAAAATATAAAAGTGAACCCATATGGTAGTCAGGATACCTTTTCTAAAACCTATTTTAAATATTTTTTTCCATGTCTGCTGAAAAACATCTGTAAACTTTTAAGATGGCACACAAAAATGAGTTTATCTGGTATCATTCCCCATCCCACATGGTGGGAGTTCTATTTCTACTTGCTTAAATAAATAGATTCTATGCTTCAAAATTTGTGATACAAGCACCCAGATGCAATTGGCAAAGTGAGAAATTTTGTTTCATCTCAAAACTCTACTTTCAACATTATCAATGATTATTTTCCCATATTTTATTTCATTTTTTTCAATAACTAGAGGGCAATTATAAAACATTTGATTTTTCATCTGTGTAGGAATATCAGAAAAGCTCCACAAACTCAACAAGCTGAGATTTTATTAGCAGGACTGTAGCGGTCTGTCACAGAAGAGAAGGGGGAAGGAGGAAGGGGGAACAGCAAGGGAGGAAGTGAGGGGGAGGGGAGGGGGAGAGGAAGGGGGATGGTGTTGATATTCATGGGCTCAACGGGGGATGAGGAGGAGCAGGGGGGAGTGGGCTGTTACTTCTTTATTGACTGAGAGTTCACACCACTTTGGGGATTTGGAAGTGCACCATTCAAAGTTCACACCATTCAGTGTATTATGCCTGAGCTCCTGGTAGAGAAATGCTCCATGCACCATCTTTAAAAACAATTTGAGCTTTTCACATATGAAAAAAGCATAATAAAATTAGGTGACATTAAAAAGAATTAATCTCTCCTAAATGAGGTAGTGTAGTTCATGTGTCCCAATAAAGAATTTTTCAAAACTGTAATGAGTCCTCAATTTATTTATTTTTCATATGTAAGACCATTTTATTAAAATGGCCTTGAACCATAGAAACATTCCAAACATTTCAGTAAACACCTTTCTATGGTGTGGCAGGGAAATATAAGTGGGACTAACTTGAACTTAAACTACATGAAAGATATCTCTCTCTCTCTCTCTCTCTCTCTCTCTCTCTCTCTCTCTGTTTTGTTTTTTTGTGGTACTGGGAATTAAACCCAGGGCCTCATGCTTAGAAGGCCAGCACTCTACCAGCTGAGATATATCCCCAGCCTCATATTTTTTGGGGCAAAACTAGGGATTGAAGTCATGGGCACTCTACCACTGAGTCACATCCTTACCCTTATTTTTTAGTTTTACTTAGAGAAAGGTTTTCAATGAGTTGCTTAGTGCCTCACCATTGCTGAGACTTACTTCAAATTCAGGATCCTTCTATCTCAGCCTCTGAAGCAGCTGAGATTACAGGCATGCACCACCATATGAAAAGTTCGGGTGAATGTTGGAGGAAAAGACCACCAAGAGACTGTCTCATGCAACAGCAAAGGGTTTATTGGGGGTCCAGCATGCTGGGACTCAGAGCTCACTTCGGAGGAGCAGAGAGCAAAGAGCCCAGAGAACAGCTTGAGCAGAGATTATATACATTCTTTGGAAAGGGCAGGGACTTCACATATAGCATAACAAATCATCACATGCCTCGGGAAAATCAAACAACAACTCTTAACCATGATTATTACATTCACTGGCGGAAACAGGTAGGGTAGGGGTGATTGGTCAGTACAAAGAAGGGTATACATTCGAACTGATTGGCTTGAGCCCTGAGGTGTGTACATGCTGGACTGCATGGTTCCTTTCTGGGAGGGTGGGTTGTTTTTACAGAACAACCAGATGGTCAGGGGAGATTTCAACATACATTCCAGCGGCTTTTCCGGGAGTTATTTTAACTGCCACATGAATTTCAGGTTCCAAATGCAACTTAACAGAACTTGAAAACTTCACAGGACTTGAAACAAACCTTATCCTTTACATTTCAATTTCTTTAACCTTTCA
>NW_026003318.1:0-10170 GCF_001458135.2 Marmota marmota marmota | reverse complement strand
TACATTTGGGTAATTAGCATCCAAGTCAAGGAACAAAAACCTCACTGTAATGTCATAGTCCTTGTCCCAAGGTTAACTACCATTCTTACTGCTAATGTCATAGGTTAATCTGTTGTTGGACTGAATTTAAATTCAATCAAACATAAGGTGTCATTTTTGGTGTCTTCTTTAACTCAATATAATGCCATTTAATATGTCCAATTTGATAAAAATTAGCAACAATTCTTTTTTATTTGTGTGGTTGAATATACCTAATTTATTTATCCATTCAGCTGATGAATATTTGGGGAGTTTGGGGATAATATTGTTGGGTAACATTTTGATAGCTCATAAAGTTAACATTTTAGGTTGAAAGGAGAACACAGTCTTATGATTAACAAAATAACTTTCAATTTTTTTCAGAATAGTCCAGTCTTTAAAAAAAGAAAAAGAAAAAAAAGCTTCAAAGAAGATTCATTTTTTGCATTCTTCCTGTGTTTATGCTTCTCCCTTCTACAAATTTCTTTGCTAACTCTACACCACCCCCTCCAAATTAAGTTATCTTTTCTTAAATACCCATGAAAACATCCAGTCTTTACCAAAAATAGCAGTGAAATTCTGATGTTAAAGTGTGTGGTTGTCCCCAGAAAGCTCTTTGTATAAAACATAGGATTATGATTTCACTGAGAGATCTAATAAAAGAATACAAAGTGCTTGCAATGGAGGAGTATTTGTACAGATATTTTATTTCATGTTTACCTCAAGAATAAAAGACATTTCATGGTTCAAGAAAAGGGTCAGCCTTTTAGTTTAGGCACATTAAAAGGTGAAAATAGTATAAAATTATAGATGTTTTATAAGTTTGTAGTAAATATATCCTGCTTGGATGAGATACTGCTTGCAATAGCAGAATTTAGCATGTGTAATGTTAGATTTTTTTTTAAACATTCTCATTAGAGATCCACTTTGATAAGTTGCTCAGTGAGTTATAATGGTATATTACATTTTAAACACAGAAGAGAGGCAAAAAAAAATGTTAAAAAAGAGACCTTTGAGATTAGTCTTCTGGGGTCCAAATCCAGTTCTGTTATTTTCCATTATTATGTAACTTTGGGAAAGTTACTTCAACTCTCTGAAACTCTTTCTTCATCTGTAAACCATGGGTAATAATAGTAACTCCCCACAGAGTTGTTTTGATTATTAAATAAAATGGTGCACAAAAAACAACTGGCCAGGTCTTTGCCATATAGTAAAAAGTCAATAAATGTTTGCTATTATTACATAAGACAAAAAGAAATTATATATAGAAAGATTTGTGGAGAGGAGAGAGAGAGAGAGAGAGAGAGAGAGAGACTCAATGGTCTCTCTCTTCAAGAAAAAAAAATGGCATTCATTGTGAGTCCAAAAAAGCTGATCCTAGATTTTCTCATTTTTCAAAAAACTCTATAGACTTGACAATAAATAAATCTATCAGGACTCTTACTAATTCACTAAAATGCATCCAGCTTCTCTTTGCCCTAATTAAACATGGGAGGCCTTTAGACTTCTTGCTTCCTGTGATCCCTTTTCCTTGGATGAATGGAGATGAGGTGTGGGGTCCTTACTTTTCTTCTTTGCAGCACCCTGAACCTCTACCTTATTCTCAGTCTTTGACACCTTTGGGGTCCTCCACTTGCATAGAAATCAGATATATTTGAATGTACCTAAAGATATTTTACCATCAGGCTATGATGACATCAATTTTGTTCTGTTATATCCAGCCAGCTGAGTAAATCCCTCAATAATAAAATAGTCTACACAGGATCAGCAGTATTCCAATAGGAAGCCTTTATTACTGGCCAGGTCTCACTCAAGAAGAAAGAGTGGCCCCTACTGATGTTAGGGCAGGGTTCAAAAAGAAAAAAAAAAAGCTACAGTTCTGGTAGCATTTTTCTTTGGTTTTATCAGCTTACAAAGACTCCAAGAACCTCAGCAAGATCTTGTTTCAATTTTTTTTAAAGAAAGAAATTTAAAAACTTGTGAAAAAAAAGAGAAAAGAGAAAAAGGGGTGGGAATAGAGCTACATTAGTATAGTGCTTGCCTCATGTGCACGAGGGCCCTGGGTTCAATACCCAGAAGAAGCATACAGTCAAACACACACACACACACACACACACACACTCACACAAACACACAAAAGCTGGTGATATAGCTCAATAGTTAACACCCCTGAATTAAATACTCAATATGATTTTAAAAAAAACAAATAAATAAGATAAAAGAAAAATTTCCGCTCATCTCATACTCTTTTATCCACTCCCCATGGGAATAATACGTTTGAGCAAAGACTTACATAACTTCTAGCGTGAACTTGAAGTAAACTAGGAAAAAGGCTGAGAACTGAATGGAAGACATTAAGAAACAAAAATATATTTTAATTTCTCATCAGAGAAGAAATTTTAAAATGGATATGTTTTATTACAGGCAAGTTAATAATGCAACATGCTATGGATACTGCAACCAAAAAACTGTATCTGTATTACAACATTCTTGTAAATTGAAGCTGGGTGCAGTGGCACATGCTTGTAATCCCAGTGGCTGTGGAGGCTGAGGCAATGGAATTGTGAATTCAAAGCCAGTCTCAGCAAGAGTCAGGTGCTAAGAAATTCATTGAGAATCTGTCTCAAAATAAAATAAAAAATTGGTCTTCAGATATGACTCAGAGTTCAAGTGCCCCTGAGTTAAATCACTGGTCAAAAAAAAAAAGAGTTTTTCAAATTGAAAATATGAAATTCCTCATAAGAAAATGAGGGGGAGAAGTAAATATGGCAATGTTTGTGATCTATAAAACAAATAATACACAAATCTCCACTATAAGATTATCATCTGGGAGTATAACAACAACAACAACAATAACAAAAATACAAACAAGATGATATTCCTTGGAACTTGCTTTAAATCAGAGGATTTGCATTAGCCTCAAATTACAAATAGTTTTCAGGTCTTTGGCTGCTGTACATTGGCTGAGACCCAGTAAACAAGGTTTAGGGCTCCAGGAGTTAAAAGAAGATGTTAGGAGCAAATGTGATAGTAGGGTTGCTTTATTTGAAGGCAGCAGTTGTCTCTAGCCAGCCTCTAGCTTCTCAATCCCCTAAATTATTCAGCCCTCAATCCCCTAAATTATTCCATAGAACTTTTTATTTTTAACTTCAGGTCAGACAAAGAAGTCACATTGCCAATATTTTATTGAAGTAAGTACATAATCTCAAGCTATGAGTTTATGACCTTGAGTATATATACTGAATCAATGTGTTTATGACCTTGGCTATCTACTAGAACCATAGCCCTCTGGAAGCCCTGCCACCTTGTAACACATTCAGTCACATTTGACCCTGTAAAAACTTCATGGCATTGAGTATTTTTCAACTTCTTCTGTAAAGAGCCATGCTAACTTCTCCATTTTCAAGGCACCACACAGAATGCTATTCATAAACCATACAGACATAAAAACAAATCAGTCAGGGGATCTCTTGCCCCATGTTTAACTTATTTTCATAAGTCCACGAACCCACTCACCAAGAGAAACAGAAGGTGCAACTTTCACTACAGGGACTTTTCAGTGTGCTTGTTCATATGAATCAATATTAATGAGGTTATTTTTATATAATTTCACACATTAATTATTAAAAGTAAAAAAAATGATTTAATAATTAGACACATTTAACTAATTAAAGCAAATTTTTAAAACTTAGACATAATCAGTACATGGGGCACATTCCTATAAATCCAGTTATCAGGAGGCTGAGGAAGGTGGGTTGCAAGTTCAAGTTCAAGCCCAGACCCTGTCTCAAGATTTTAAGTGGAATGGATATTTACCTCATTGGTAGAATGCTTGTCTAGCATGTGTGAGACTTGGGTTTAATTCTCAGTCCTGTGAAATTGAGAAAACACACACACTTACACACACAAACACACACACAAACACACACACAGAAAGACAGAGAAATGCAAGAATTAAATTAAACTTTAAATTAAGTTTTCAAGGCTGACTTTTCTTAGAAATATAACAAATAAATTACATTATTTTGGTAATCATATTTTAATAGATTGTATGTGTTAATTGCATTAACTATACTTACAGACCATTAATCTATTTTCATATTAATTCAGCATGAGTTATTCTTGATGTTAAGGTAAAAGAATGGAATTCTAGTGTAAATTGTGGGCTATGGGAAGAGGGCACTTAGAAATGGACTATTGGTATGTTTCACCTTTTATAACACAGTCTTATAAACCATCCACTCTTCTTTCACTACTTACTGTTTCTTAGAAGTGAATCACTAAATCTACTATGTATTCTTGAGAGAAAAGTTAGAAATTCTCTCTCAGTGTATAAATGACAGCACCAGGTTGCTAGAAGACCTTTTAAGGAAAGGATTTATTGACATAATCACCTTCCAGAGGCAGGGGGAACTCAGAACACTTGCTTAGTTTTAAACTAAGAATGGTACATGTATCCAAGTGACTTTTGAAGAGATAGGAGGCATTGTGAGATGTTGGGTATAACAAAACTTTATCCGGAAATTTTAGGAAAAAAGTATAAAACAGCAATCTCATGTAATGGAAAGGAGACCAGTTACAAAGTCATTGCAGAAAGTAGTGATGGCACTTTGGATTACAGCAGTGAACATTATGGGAACAAATGTCAGAGGATAATTTCTGTCTTGGAAAAAAAAGTGACCTGCAAATGTAAATGTTAGAGACAGGCCAAGAAAAAGAGAATGCAACATGTTCATAAAAATTGGAANCATAAGGAAGACCATTGTTTTCTTTAATTGATAACAGAATGAATAAAACTGTACATCATTTATTTATTTAGGATGCTTAAGCTAAAAGCTGGCATTTCCAACCATGATTCTAAAATATTAACAGAGGTCATGAAAAGACCCAGCAAAAATTTAATTGAGAAATTTATCATAAAAGTATTTGTATCTGTAATTTGGTGAACTCCCTAACTGATTTTCAATATTTGCATGTCTTTCTGTTCCTCTTTACATTTTCACTTAAAAACTTATATTCATATAGTCCCTATTAGCAAACTCTATTTACATTGGTATCCAAAATTTCAACAATAATTTCTTCTCTTTTTCAATGTTCTCTATCAATCTAGTTCCAAAATTTTTGAAGTCCACACTCCTGCCTCTCCTCCCGCTCCTCTTCCTCTTCATTTCTTAGAAAGCATAATGCTATGCCCTTTTGGTGAAGATAAGTACTTAGTAAAAGATGAGTCTTAAAAATGTGACTAGATATTTTGAAAATTATTTGAAGAACACTGAATAGAGGTTGTATCTCTGAATAGTTATTTTATGCATTTACAAATATTTCAGTCTTTCATAAGTGAATAGAGTTTGGATCACAAACAGAAATTAGGTATTGAAGGTTACTTTTTTCTGAAAGGAATTTGAGCAGAAAAATGAATGAAGAAGAAACTTGTCTTTCTTGGATAACAAATTGGCTGTAACCATACTATACCTTTTCCCATCTCTTGTTATATAATACAAAATGATTTTTTAAAAACCTTTATGTAATATGCTTAAATAATTAGATTTAGATTTAATTGTAATTAATTAGATTTAATTCTTTTAAAAATATTTTTATTTTTTAGTTACAGGTGGTCACAATGTCTTTATTTTACTTTATGTGGTGTTGAGGATTGAATCCAATGCCTCATGCATGCTAGACGAGCACTTTACCTCTGAGCCACAACCCCAGGTTAATTTAATTCTCTATTAATAATAAAGAATGTCATAATTATAGAGATTGGGTTAAAGGAAAGGAGAATCAAGAATTAATTTAAAATTTTTTTGAAAAAAAAACAAAACTTTGGTCATTCAGTAAGGGGATTCAAGGGGTAGGTACCTTTCAAACACTATTACAGCTCTGGAACAATAGTCAATACATTTTCTATTATGGTTCTTCAAAAATTTCAAATTAATCATAATAAATACATTAGTATATGACAGAGAAAACTATCAAGAACTCTAGGAGGCTCCACCTCATATGGCTGTTGTTTCTGTGTTTCTTCATTTCAAAGTGAACTCAGATGGTGTCAGCGCACAGAGCAGTGTAACCCTGGCTGCATCTCCAAGGAAACCTGATGCCTTACCATGAATGGAGGGAGAGTGCGAAGCTGCCTTGTCACCAGTAAGGACAAACACTCCAACCTCTAAGTCCTGCTTCACTTCAGTAATGAATGAGTTTCTTTCTTTTACCAAGACACTCACAAGAATTACAGTTAAGTGTTAAGAAAACTTCTATTCCAATTGTATTTGGCTTTTTAAAAGCAGCTTGTAATCCTGATAGAGTTGCCATAATTTTGATCCTACGAATTTGTGGTTATTGTGTACTATTTAATTTGAATCCTATTTTCTAAAATCAATGCTCTAATATAAAAGAAAAAAAGACATAACGCAATATTTAACCAATGATTTCATTATCATATTGGAAGTGAAAATTACAAAAAAGTATAAAAAACTTTTTTTATACAAAAAAGTATAAAAAACATGATATAAAAATTGACCAAATAAGCTCTATATTACGAGGAAAATATATTTCACTTTCAAGGACAATATTGAAAGTTGATGCATATTTTTAACCATTACAGTTATTTTTACAGGGTCGATGGTTGTGGCTCAGTGATAGAGCACTTGCCTAGCATGTGTGAGGCACTGGGTTCAATTCTCAACATTGCATATAAATGAATAAAATAAAGATCCATCAACAACTAATAATTTTTAAAATATTTTTATGAATTAAATTAATAATAAATGTATGATGTATTTAGTGTAAAGCATAGTGTTTCTGCTGTATATATTTTAGATACATATAATGAATAGAAAAATAATCACAAAAAATTACTCCTTTAGAAATACTAAATAGAAAATTATTATTTTTTTAAATGGGCTTATTGAAAGGTAATGGTGATCCCACCATACAAAATAATCAGGAGAGCAGCAACCCTCATCTCTTCTTCTTCATTTTATTTTTATTTTTATTTATTTATTTTTTTAGGAGGGGCACCAGGGATTGAACCCAGGGCACCTAACCACGGAGCTACTTCCCAGCCCTGTTTTGAATTTATTTGGAGAAAGGGTCTCACTGAGTTGATCAGGGCCTCACTGAGTTGCTGAGACTAGCCTCCAGCTCACCATCCTCCTGCCTCGGCCTCCCGAGTTGGGATGACAGGCGTGGGCCACTGCTCCCTGTAGTGTTGCTCTCCATCCATGACGGTGTCGCTGGGTTGTATTGTAAGGTGACTTGTCAGTTCTTGTGCTGTGGCAGTTTGAGGTAAGAAAGTTGTTGGTGGGGAGGGGATGGATGTGGAGAGAAGGATGACCTGCTTCTCACCTGTCCCCATCGACCATCCCTCTCAGGACTGCGGAAAAAGGAGGCCAAGGAGGTCTACAATGGGGAGGTGACCGAGCTGATGCCATGTGAGACCGAGAACCCCATGGGCGGCTACGCAAGACCATCAGCCACGTGATCATAGGGCTCAAGAGAGCCAAGGACACCAAGGAGCTCAAGGGGAGTCTGTCCTGAGCCGTGTCCTCAGCACTATGGCTCCGGGCAGGTAGTGTGACCTCTGTTTCCCTCTTTCCTTGGCCTCTGCACTGTAGATGCCATATGGGACACTTGGGATAACACCATGTAGTATAAAGGGACACCTCGTAGAAGGCTTGGACATAGGTCCCTTCATGAGCTAGCTCTTTCTTGTCTCATTGCTCCTGGGAGTTGTGTGGTTAAGTCAAGAAATTGCTTCTGCCATCCCATCCCCCACATGATGACCATTGGCCAGCCAGGCACACTGGAGCATGCCTGTAATCCCAGCTGCTCAGGAGGCTGAGGCAGGAGGATCACAAGGTGGAGGCCAGCCTCATCAACTTAGTCAAGGCCCTGAATAGCTCAGGGAGAGACTGTCTCTAAATAAAATTTAAAAAAAATGGGGCTGGGGACGAGGCTAAGGTATAAGTCACCCCTGGGTTCAATTCACAATACTGCCACCTCACCTCCCCAAAAAGTCAAAGTGGACAGAATTTTGTTTTCTTTCTTTTTCATAATGTTTTTACTCATTCACTGTTGTTATGATTGACTCACACTAGCTCTGTACCTATTCCCTGCTGCATTGCCAGGTCCCCTGCTGTGGGCTTGGGGAGGTGTTTTACCTGTGGCTCCTCGTAGCTGTGTGCCTGTGTATGCAGGTGCCATGAATCTCATTTCCCCTGTTTTCCAGATCAAGGCCTCAGGCTCAGAAAGAGGCTCCACAGTCATTCTGTGTCCAGTGCTGGCTGAGGGGCAGGGTGACTGCCAGTACTCTGGTGCTGGGTGACCCTTGCGAGTCCTCTGAGCTCTCTGGGGCTCAGTTTCTCATCTCTAGACCACTCTCCCTCCACCATAGAATCTCTCCATCTTTCCCCCTTTTATAATTTGATGGTTCTTTGATTCTCTGAGGTGGTTTCTCGGTCACTGCTTTATGGAGATCATGAAAATGTCACTTCTTCCAAGGGCTATATTTCTGTTTCCTAACGGGGCCTTCATCTCAGGAGCTTGGCTCCGCAAACCTCTCTCTTTCTCTTTAATCCCTCACCACACCCTGTTCAGCTTGGATTAATGAGGTTCTGAGAAGGTGGCCCCTTCTCAGGAATGACACCTTGAGCCAGTTCATCTGGAAAATCAACCATATAAAAGTGCCTGAGATGAAAAGAGAAAAATTGTCCTCTTCCACATAGGAGAGAGGACACAGGAACACGTGGAAATTTGAGCCATCCATCGATCTGCTTCGTCCAGCTTCTCAAAGAAAAGAGCCTAACGGAGAAGAGAAAAATTGTCTTCCAAAACAGAGGTGGTACCCACCTCTGATCCCAGCAGCTCGGGAGGCTGAGGCAAGAGGATCTCGAGTTCAAAGCCAGCCTCAGCCAAAGTGAGTCCCTAAGCAACTCAGTGAGACCCTGACTCTAAATAAAATGCCAATCAGGGCTGGGGATGGGGCTTGGTGGTCAAGGGCCCCTGAGTCCAAGCCCTGGTAACCCCAGCCCCCCAAAACCCAAGTCCTTCTTGGCAGTTTTCCCGCATGGATGAGATATTGGGACAGAAGGACCTCAGGTGCATTGTGTGGAGATGTGAAGTGTCTGAGTTTGTATGAGGCTTACGAATCTTGGCCTGGGGACTCCCCAGCCCTTTTCCTGTTTGCACAGTGCCCCAAGGAGGCCAGAGAGGCTGGGCCCTGGTGAGCTCCTGGCAGCTTTCTTGGGGTGCAGTTGTGAGCATGATCCACCCATTTTAAGTGTGTGTGGCCCACAGGATTTTGATGCATGATATAGTTTACCCTTCCCATCTGAATTCCAGAACATTGTCATGATCTTTCAAGGGACCTCATTCCCATGAATGGCCACTTGCTTTCCCTCCCCTTGGCCTTTGGCCACCACATACCGACTTTGTTTCTGGATTGGCCTTTTGGGGGTCCCCTCCTGCTGAGGGAGCCCTGCACTGGGTGTTAGTCTATATCGTGTGCCCCGCCACTCCCCTTTGACTCTGAACTCTGTCTGGGACAAAACTCAGGTGTGTTTCCACAGGGTGGCCATCTGTAGCAGCTGCCCTGGAAGATCAGCCTCAGGACATGTCTGCCAGCTGGGTCCTGCAGAGGCTGCTGTCCTTGCCCAGTGCACACCCCTGGGGAAGAGCAAGGCCCCTTAGAGCACTGTCACCCTGAGATGTGTGTGCACAGCCCCGGGGGCCAGGGGGTGCTAGGATTTCCTTTTTTGTGGTCCTGGGGCTCAAACTCAGGGCCCTGGCCATAGTGAACTAGCTCTCTGCCACTGAGCTGTGCCCCAGCACCAGGGCCTTGCTATGTGGTCTAGACTGGCCTCCACCTTGGTGATCCTCCTTCCTCAGCCCCCTGACCCAGACAGTTTGGGGGGATTCCAACTTATGTTTCTCCTTCTGAGCTGAACTCCTCTGTGGGTGCTTCTGGGTGCTGTCACATAGAGGAGGAGACCAAGGCCCAGAGAGCCAGAATCACTGGCCACGTCAACTGTAGCCTCAGGTGGCTAAGCAGGAAGCTCTGGTGTCTCTAACCCAAGGACTGGAGCTGTAGTGGTGATCCTGGGGGGTACCATGGGGTGTGGCCATGGACACATGTCCCCTCTAAGGGCAGCC
>NW_026003317.1:0-7973 GCF_001458135.2 Marmota marmota marmota | reverse complement strand
TTTCAAATGAAAGTGTATGTTCCTTGCCTCTGCTTAGAGCTACTACCACAGGGAACAGAGCATAGAGAGCACACTGGGAACTAATTGAGAGAGTCAACTTTGAAGAAGCTAGCACAAACCGTGTTTGATATACAGTTCCAAATGCATGTATCCCTATAATTGAAAAGGAGGTGAAACTTAAAATTCAAAGTGCTCCTGCAAACTAACGCTTCAACCATGAAGAACGACATTTGGGCAGCCAAGTGAAACCAGTATACTCATCTTCGCTGCCAAGTATCATCAAGTTCGGGTGAAAAAATTTTGCTGAGATTCCAGTAAACTCAGAGTTCTGTGGAAGCTCTGCAAACACTTTAAAATGAAAGCATATTTTCCTTGCCTCTGCTTAGGGCTACTTCAACAGGAAACAAAGCATAGAGAATACACTGAGAACTAACTGAGTGAGTCAAGTTTCATGCAGCTAGTACAAACCACGTTTGAGTTAGAGTTCCAAATGCATGTATCCCTATAGGTGATAATGAAGTGAAACCTAAAATTTCAAAGTGTTCCTGCAAACGAACTATTCAACCTAGAATATCTAAATTTGGGCAGCCAAATGCAACCGGTCTACTTATCTTTCCTGTCGAGTATCAACAAGTTTGGGTGAAAAAATATTTGCTGAGATTCCAGGAAACTCAAAGTTCTGTGGAATCACTGCAAATACGTTCAAATGAAAGTTTCTTTCTCTAGCCTCTGCTTTGGGTTACTTAAACAGAAAAAAAAGCATAGAGATCTCACTGAGAACTAGTTGACTGAGTTTCAGTTTCAAGAAGCTAGCATAAACCGTGTTTGATGTATATTTCCAAATGCATGTATTCCTATAAGGAAAAGTGAATTGAAACCTAAAAATTCAAAAGTGTTCCTGCAAATGAACTTTTCAACCTAGAAAACGAAATTTGGGTAGCTAAGAGCAACTGGTATTCTCATCTTTCCTGACAAGTATCATCAAGATCAGGTGAGTAAATATTTGCCGAGATTCCAGTTAACTTGGAGCTCTGTTGAAGCTCTGTAAATGCTTTCTAAGGAAAGCGTATGTTCCTAGCGTCCACTTTGGACCACTTCACCAGGGAACAAAGCACAGAGAGCACACCAGGATCTAATTGAGTGAGTCAAGTTTCAAGCAGCTAGCACAAACAGTGTTTGATTTAGAGTTCCAAATGCATGTATTCCTATAGGTTAAAATGAAGTGAAACCCCCCAAATTCAATGTCTTCCTGAAAGCAAATCTTCAACACAGAAGAACGAAATTTTGGCAGCCAAATCCAACTGGTATACTCATCTTTCTTACCTAGTATCAACAACATCAAGTGAAGAAATATTCGCTGAAATTCCAATAAACTTGGGAGTTTTGTGGAAGTTCTGAAAACACTTATATAAGAAAGTGTATTTTCCTTGCCTCTGTTGGGGTTATTTCAGCAGGGGACAATGTATAAAGAGCCACTGAGAACGAATTGAGTGGCTAAGTTTCAAATAGGTATCACAAACTGTGTTTGATTGAGCATTCCAAATGCATGTATTCACATAGGGAAAAAAGGAGTTAAACCTAAAAATTCAAAGTGTTCCTGCAAAGGAACTCTTCAACATAAGATTACAAAATTTGGGCTTCCAAGTGCACCTCATATACTCATTTTTGCTGCCATGTATCAAGACCGGGTGAAAAAATGTTCGTTGAGAGTCCAGTAAACTCTTAGTTCTGTGGATGCTCTACAAACACTTTCAAATGAACGTTTATTTTTCTTTGCTTTGCTTAGGGTTACATAAACCGGTAATAAATCATAGAGTGCACAATGAGAATTCATTCAGTGAGTCACGTTTCAAGCAGCTAGCAAAAACCTTGTTTGATTTAGATTTCCAAAAGCATGTATCCCTAGAGGGGAAAATGTAGTAAAACCTAACTAATCAAAGTCAACCTGCAAAGGAATGATGCAACCTAGCAGAACAAAATGTGTGCTGCCAAGAGCAACTGGTATACACATTTTTTCTACCAAGGATCAACAAGTTCGGGTGAATAAATATTTGCTGAGATTCCAGTAAACTCAGAGTTCCCGGGGAAGCTTTGCAAATGCTTTCAAATGAAAGTGTATGTTCCTTGTCTCTGCTTAGAGCTACTATGACGGGGAACAAAGCATAGAGAGCACACTGGGAACTAATTGAGTGAGTCAAGTTTGAAGAAGCTAGCACAAACCTTGTTTGATATACAGTTCCAAATGCATGTATCCCTATAATTGAAAGGAAGTGAAACTTAAAATTCAAAGTGCTCCTGCAAACGAATGCTTCATCCGTGAATAACGAAATTTGGGCAGCCAAGTGAAACCAGTATACTCATCTTTGCTGCCAAGTATCATCAAGATCGGGTGAAAAAAATTTTACTGAGATTCCAGTAAACTCAGAATTCTGTGGAAGCTCTGCAAACACTTTCAAATGAAAGTATATTTTCCTTGCCTCTGCTTAGGGCTACTTTACCAGGAAACAAAGCATAGAGAGTGCAAGGAGAATTAACTCAGAGAGTCAAGCTTCATACAGCTAGTACAAACCGCTTTTGAGTTACAGTTCCAAATGCATGTATACCTGTAGGGGAAAAAGACGTGAAACCTAAAACTTCAATGTGTTCCTGCAAACGAACTATTCAACCTAGAATATCTAAATTTGGGCAGCCAAATGCAACCGGTCTACTTATCTTTCCTGTTCAGTAACAACAAGATAGGGTGAAAAAATATTTGCTGAGATTCCAGGAAACTCAAAGTTCTGTGGAATCACTGCAAATACGTTCAAATGAAAGTTTCTTTCTCTAGCCTCTGCTTTGGGTTACTTCAACAGAAAAAAAAGCATAGAGATCACACTGAGAACTAGTTGAGTGAGTTTCAGTTTCAAGAAGCTAGTATAAACCGAGTTTGATGTATAATTCCAAATGCATGTATTCCTATAAGGAAAAGTGAAGTGAAACATAAAAATTAAAAAGTGTTCCTGGAAACGAAATTTTCAACCTAGAAGAACGAAATTTGGGTAGCTAAGAGCAACTGGTATTCTCATCTTTCCTGACAAGTATCATCAAGATCAGGGGAGTAAATATTGGCAGAGATTCCAGTTAACTGGGAGCTCTGTTGAAGCTCTGTAAATGCTTTCTAAGGAAAGTGTATGTTCCTTGCGTCCACTTTGTACCACTTCTCCAGCGAACAAAGCACAGAGAGCACACCAGGATCTAATTGAGTGAGTCAAGCTTCAAGAAGCTAGCACAAACAGTGTTTGATTTAGAGTTCCAAATGCATGTATTCCTATAGGTTAAAATGAAGAGAAACCCCCAAAATTCAATGTTTTCCTGAAAGCAAATGTTTCAACGTAGAAGAACAAAATTTTGGCAGCCAAATGCAACTGGTATACTCATCTTTCTTACCTAATATCAACAAGATCAAGTTTAAAATATTCGCTGAAATTCTAGTAACCATGGGAGTTTTGTGGAAGCTCTGCAAACACTTACATAAGAAAGTGTATTTTCCTTGCCTCTGCTTGGGGATACTTCAGCAGGGGACAATGCATAAAGAGCCACTGAGAACGAATTGAGTGGGCCAAGTTTCAAACAGGTATCACAAACTGTGTTTGATTGAGCATTCCAAATGCATGTATTCATATAGGGAAAAAAGAAGTTAAACCTAAAAATTCAAAGTGTTCCTGCAAAGGAACTCCTCAACATAAGATGACGAAATTTGGGCTTCCAAGTGCAACTCATATACTCATTTTTGCTGCCATGTATCATCAAGACCGGGTGAAAAAATATTTGTTGAGAGTCCAGTAAACTCTGAGTTCTGTGGATGCTCTATAAACAGTTTCAAACGAAAGTTTATTTTTCTTTGCTCTGCTTAGGGGTACATAAACCAGTAACAGAGCATAGAGAGCACAATGAGAATTCATTCAGTGAGTCAAGTTTCAAGCAGCTAGCACAAACCGTGTTTGATTTAAATTTCCAAAAGCATGTATCCCTATAGGGGAAAATGTAGTAAAACCTAACTAATCAAAGTCATCCTGCAAAGGAATGATTCAACCTGGCAGAACAAAATTTGTGCTGCCAAGAGCAACTGGTATACAGAATTTTTCTACCAAGTATCAACAAGTTCGGGTGAATAAATATTTGCTGAGATTCCAGTAAACTCAGAGTTCCAGGGAAAGCTTTGCAAATGCTTTCAAATGAAAGTGTATGTTCCTTGCCTCTGCTTAGAGCTACTACCACAGGGAACAGAGCATAGAGAGCACACTGGGAACTAATAGAGAGAGTCAAGTTTGAAGAAGCTAGCACAAACCGTGTTTGATATACAGTTCAAACTTCGTTTATCCTTTAATTGAAAAGGAGGTGAAACTTAAAATTCAAAGGGCTCCTGCAAACGAACGCTTCAACCCTGAAGAACGAAATTTGGGCAGCCAAGTGAAACCAGTATACTCATCTTTGCTGCCAAGGATCATCAAGATCGGGTGAAAAAAATTTTGCTGAGATTCCAGTAAACTCAGAGTTCTGTTGAAGGTCTGCAAACACTTTCAAATGAAAGTATATTTTCATTGCCTCTGCTTAGGGCTACTTCAACAGGAAACAAAGCATAAAGAGTGCACTGAGATCTAACTGAGAGAGTCAAGATTCATGCAGCTAGTACAAACCGCGTTTGAGTTAGAGTTCCAAATGCATGTATCCCTATAGGGGAAAATGAAGTGAAACCTAAAACTTCAAAGTGTTCCTGCAAACGAACTATTCAACCTAGAATATCTAAATTTGGGCAGCCAAATGCAACCGGTCTACGTATCTTTCCTGTCGAGTAACAACAAGATAGGGTGAAAAAATATTTGCTGAGATTCCAGGAAACTCAAAGTTCTGTGGAATCACTGCAAATGCTTTCAAATTAAAGTTTCTTTCCCTTGCCTCTGCTTAGGGTTACTTCAACAGAAAACAAAGCATAGAGATCACACTGAGAAGTAGTTGAGTGTGTTTCAGCTTCAAGCAGCTAGCATAAACCGTGTTTGATGTATAATTCCAAATGCATGTATCCTATAAGGAAAATTGAAGTGAAACCTAAAAATTCAAAAGTGTTCCTGGAAACGAACTTTTCAACCTAGAAGAACGAAATTTGGGTAGCTAAGAGCAACTGGTATTCTCATCTTTCCTGACAAGTATCATCAAGATCAGGTGAGTAAATATTGGCAGAGATTCCAGTTAACTGGGAGCTCTGTTGAACCTCTGTAAATCCTTTCTAAGGAAAGCGTATGTTCCTAGCGTCCACTTCGGACCACTTCACCAGTGAAGAAAGCACAGAGAGCACACCTGCAACTGGTATACTCATCTTTCCTGACAAGTATCATCAAGATCAGGTGAGTAAATATTGGCATAGATTCCAGTTAACTTGGAGCTCTGTTGAACCTCTGTAAATGCTTTCTAAGGAAAGCGTATGTTCCTCGTGGCCACTTTGGACCACTTCACCAGGGAACAAATCACAGAGAGCACACCAGGATCTAATTGAGTGAGTCAAGCTTCAAGCAGCTGGCACAAACAGTGTTTGATTTAGAGTTCCAAATGCATGTATTCCTATAGGTTAAAATGAAGAGAAACCCCCCAAATTCAATGTCTTCCTGAAAGAAAATGCTTCAACGTAGTAGAACGAAGTTTGAGCAGCCAAATGCAACTGGTATACTCATCTTTCTTACCTAGTATCAACAAGATCAAGTGAACAAATATTCGCTGAAATTCCAGTAAACGTGGGAGTTTTGTGCAAGCTCTGCAAACACTTACATAAGAAAGTGTATTTTCCTTGCCTCTGCTTGGGGATACTTCAGCAGGGGACAATGCATAAAGAGACACTGAGAACGAATTGAGTGGGCCAAGTTTCAAACAGGTATCACAAACCGTGTTTGATATAGCATTCCAAATGCATGTATTCATATAGGGAAAAAAGAAGTTTATCCTGAAAATTCAAAGCGTTCCTGTAATGGAACCTTTCAACATAAGATGACGAAATTTGGGCTGCCAAGTGCAACTCATATACTCATTTTTGCTGCCATGTATCATCAAGACCGTGTGAAAAAATATTTGCTGAGAATCCAGTAAACTCTGAGTTCTGTGGATGCTCTACAAACAGTTTCAAATGAAAGTTTATTTTTCTTTGCTCTGCTTAGGGGTACATAAACCGGTAACAAAGCATAAATTGCACAATGAGAATTCATTCAGTGAGTCAAGTTTCAAGCAGCTAGCACAAACCGTGTTTGATTTAGATTCTCCAAAGCATGTATCCCTATAGGGGAACATGTAGTAAAACCTAAGTAATCAAAGTCATCCTGCAAAGGAATGATTTAACCTAGCAGAACAAAATGTGTGCTGCCAAGAGCCACTGGCATACACATTTTCTCTACCAAGTATCAACAAGTTCGGGTGAATAAATATTTGATGAGATTCCAGTAAACTCAGAGTTCTGTGGAAGCTTTGCAAATGCTTTCAAATGAAAGTGTATGTTCCTTGCCTCTGCTTAGAGCTACTACCAGAGGGAACAAAGCATAGAGAGCACACTGAGAACTAATTGAGAGATTCAAGTTTGAAGAAGCTAGCACAAACCTTGTTTGATATACAGTTCCAAATTCATGTATTCCTATAATTGAAAAGGAAGTGAAACTTAAAATTCAAAGTGCTCCTGCAAACGAATGCTTCAACCCTGAAGAACAAAATTTGGGCAGCCAAGTGAAACCAGTATACTCATCTTTGCTGCCAAGTATCATCAAGATTGGGTGAAAAAAATTTTGCTGTGATTCCAGTAAACTTTGAGTTCTGTGGATGCTCTACAAACACTTTCAAATGAAATTTTATTTTTTTTGCTCTGCTTAGGGGTACATAAACCGGTAACAAAGCATAGAGAGCACAATGAGAATTCATTCAGTGAGTCAAGTTTCAAGAAGCTAGCACAAACCGTGTTTGATTTATGTTTCCAAAAGCATGTATCTCTATAGGGGAAAATGTAGTAAAACCTAAGTAATCAAAGTCATCCTGCAAAGGAATGATTCGACCTAGCAGAACAAAATTTGTGCTACCAAGAGCAACTGATATTCACATTTTTTCTACCAAGCATCAAAAAGTTTGGGTGAATAAATATTTGCTGAGATTCCAGTAAACTCAGAGTTCTGTGGAAGCTTTGCAAATGCTTTCAAATGAAAGTGTGTGTTCCTTGCCTCTGCTTAGAGCTAACACCACAGGGAACAAAGCATAGAGAGCACACTGAGAAGTAATTGAGAGAGTCAAGTTAGAAGAGGCTAGCAAAAACCGTGTTTGATATACAGTTCCAAATGCATGTATTCCTATAAATGAAAAGGAAGTGCAACTTAAAATTCAAAGTGCTCCTGCAAAGGAATGCTTCAACCGTGAATAACGAAATTTGGGCAGCCAAGTGAAACCAGTATACTAATCTTCGCTGCCAAGTATCATCAAGATCGGGTGAAAAAATTTTGCTGAGATTCCAGTAAACTCAGAGTTCTGTGGAATCACTGCAAATACGTTCAAATGAATATTTCTTTCTCTGGACTCTGCTTTGGGGTACTTCAACAGAAAACAAAGCATAGTGATCTCACTGAGAACTAGTTGAGTGAGTTTAAGTTTCAGGACGATAGCATAATCCGTGTTTGATGTATAATTCCAAATGCATGTATCCCTATAAGGAAAAGGGAAGTGAAACCTAAAAATTCAAAAGTGTTCCTGCAAACGAACTTTTCAACCAAGAAGAACGAAATTTGGGTAGCTAAGTGCAACTGGTATACTCATCTTTCCTGACAAGTATCATCAAGATCAGGTGAGTAAATATTGGCAGAGATTCCAATTAACATGGAGCTCTGTTGAAGCTCTGTGAATGCTTTCTAAGGAAAGCGTATGTTCCTCGCGGCCACTTTGGACCACTTCACCAGGGAACAAATCACAGAGAGCACACC
>NW_026003316.1:0-2185 GCF_001458135.2 Marmota marmota marmota | reverse complement strand
ATTATATATATATATATATATATATATATATATATATATATATATATATCAGTCTGCTAGGTGCTATAGTGCTCACTATCATTATATCATCTGATTTTGGTAATTTTAATTGGTTATATTACAATAGTTTGGAAAAAGCAAAGAAAATGCTTGAAAAGTTTTAAAGGCACTACCATCTGTTCCTTAAAGTATTATATTTCCTTTTTTCTGATTTTTACCATCAACCAGACGAAAAATATGTTTGCCATCATCATGTAATTTGAACTTAAGTGGTAAAATGCTTGTCAATTATTAATTTTAAAATGCTCCAATATTTCTGGTATTGAAGTGTGAGAAATCAGTTGATCTGACTCAAAATACAAATAAAGACAAAATACACCATCTAACTACC
Source organism: Marmota marmota marmota (assembly GCF_001458135.2). Lineage (NCBI taxonomy): Eukaryota > Metazoa > Chordata > Mammalia > Rodentia > Sciuridae > Marmota > Marmota marmota. Next base: position 1,794 of record NW_026003316.1, on the reverse strand, counting down.
CTACACCCATTTTCTTATCTCCATTCTCTGGAAATAGAATTTTGGAAATAGTCCTCTCATAATGTAGAAAATACTTCTGCTTTCTAATTATCAGTTGCCAACAAGTTGAGGGCTTATTCTGTCAGAACTGCCTCAGTTTTTACAAAAGCAATTAAGATTTTACCAGCTTGAGGCTAACATTCTTCAAATTGAATCAGACACCAAAGCTGAAGTTAAATTCAAGCTAAGCAAGAAGTGATTTTCATATGGACTCTACTAAATGGAGTTAAATGTATATGAAAACTTTAAATATTTTTAAAACTATAAGATATTGGTTACAGTTCTTTGTATATCCTGGAGATTAATATTCTATCTGAGGTGCAGGTGGCAAAGATTTTCTCCCATTCTGTAGGCTCTCTCTTCACATTCTTGTTTGTTTCCTTTGCTATGAAGAAGCATTTTAGTTTGACACCACTCCATTTATTGACTCTTGATTTGACTTCTTGCGCTTTAGGAGTCTTGTTGAGGAATTAAGTTCCTAAGCTGAAATGGAGAGTTGGGCCTACTTATTCTTCTTGTAGGTGCAGGGTCTCTGGTCTAATGCCTAGGTCCTTGATTCATGTTAAGTTGTTTTCTGCAGGGTGAAAGATAGGGATTCAATTTCATTTTGCTAATTATGGATTTCCAGTTTTCCCAGCGCCATTTATTGAAGAGGCTATCTTTTTTCCAATGTGTGTTTATGCACCTTTGTCTAGTATGAGATAACTGTATTTAGGGGATTTATCTCTGTGTCTTCTACTCTGTTTCATTGGTCTTTGTGTATGTTTTGGTGCCAATAGTATGCTGTTTTTGTTACTATAGCTCTGTAGTATACTTTAAAGTCTGGTATTGTGATGCCTCCTGCTTCACTTTTCTCAATAAGGATTGCTTTGGCTATTCTGTGCCTCTTGTTTTTCCAAATGAATTTCATAACTAATCTTTCTATTCCTATGAAGAACATTATTGGAATTTAAATGGCAATTGTATTGAATCTGTACAACATTTTCAGTAGTATGACCATTTTGACAATATTAATTCTGCCTATCTAAGAACATGGAAGATCTTTCCATCTTCTAAGGTCTTCTTTAATTTTTTTCTTTAGTGTTCTGTAATTTTCATTGTAGAGGTCCTTCATTGCCGCAGCCCGGCTGGCTGGGCAAAATAAGCGGAGGGTGACGAATAACTTGTGTACGTTGATACAGCAGGAGTAGGAGCCATTTATTGCAGGACAGGAGCAGTATTTATACATTCCACACAGCTTATCTAATTAGCATAAACTAGATACATCAGTCAACCAATAAGGAATCTCCACACTTAATGGCTTGTTTTTGTTACTTCTCAAACCACTCCCTCTGGCATTTTGCCAGGCACCATCCAGACTTGTTTACGAACTCTAACATTCCCCTGGCAAAATGCCAGGTGTTATTTTGACTTGTTTACAGACTCTAACATTTCCCCCTTTTGTTTAATTTAAATAAGGAGCATAGTGGGTTTTACAGAAACACCATAAATAACCTGCTACAAACAGAAAGGGAGGATACAAAATGCCACAATACCAAGCCACTTATTGGCTCCATGCAAGAAGCCCTTGGAAAAATTATATCAGCAATGACACCATTTGGAAAGATACTGAGTTACAATTTGTTATAGATTACAGTTTGTTGTCTAAGTCCAGGTAAAGCAGTGTCTCAATAGATTAACTCACAGTCCAGGTAAATCACAGTCCAGGTAAGTTCTGCAGGCAGCTAGCTTAAATCACAGTCCAGGTAAGGTCTG
>NW_026003315.1:0-2185 GCF_001458135.2 Marmota marmota marmota | reverse complement strand
TGGCAGGTTCCCTGCAGGTCTTGGTGTGGAAGCCACATTGTGCTCACCTAGGTGTTGCTCTTTTTGTCTGTGTGCATTTCTCCTCTTGACATTTGGGAGCCTGCTCTAATTGTATATAGTAGCTTCCACACTTGTGTTTTTGTTCACGATGCCTTGGTGCATGGGGGTCTGTGTCCCTTCCTGTTAGTGGTCACAGTGTGTGGCTTGAAGCCAGGGTGGCATATCCTCTTGGAGTGTGCACCCTATGGCCCACTAACAGGAATTAACATGAATATACCGCTGATTCATTTTGGGGATGGCAGCAGCTGCACCTTTCTGAGGCACTGGATCCCGTGCATCATATACAATTGATTGTGTCTATCGGACCTCTTCCATATTAGTCAATCATAAATTTCCAAGCAAGTGGGAAAAAAAATGAAAGGAGGGTTTTGGGCCAAAGGCTGGGGGAAAGCATTTATATCTTCTCAGGTCAAGGCTTACATTTGAACAAGGCAATAGGTGCTTGCCCGCTGGGGCCACTATAGACTTCCCCTTTAGTCTGGACATGCTTTTTTCCCATATAAACATTTCGACTATTGGATTTGTCTAGTGAAACCCCCCGCTTTTAGTGACATCGGGGTTTGTGGTGAGGGAAGCTGTAAGGAGATCCATCCTTCCCTTTATCTTTTTGGTCTGCCTGTCTTTGAGCCTCTTGGTTTCCATTGAGGAAAAATTTGGTGGCCATCTTCAACAGCTCTCTGGCAAACTTCTCAGTAAAGCCAGTTTGTAATTTTTGACAAATGTAACTCTGAGCCAGTTCCACAAAGGCTGCATTGGTCACCTGTTGCTTGAGCCTCAGCATCTCTTCCCTAACAAACTTGCATTGTGGCAGCTATCCTTGTATGGTGCACCTCCTCTCCCAGGCACCTGTGGGTAGGCAGAGGGCAGCAGAAGCAGTGGCCCAGACACTAAGCTCTGATTCAGTTGGGCACAACACTTTTGATCATTACTGCCAGTTTCATAAGGCAGATGGGCCCTTAGGCATATGTGGGGTCCAGAGAAATGTTCAGGGTTATCCAGCTACAAGAGGGGAGATGTTGGACCAGCGGGAGGCTTTGTTGGGCTCTGTTGTCTGCATATGGGCTCTGGTTTAGGCTAGGGCTTAGGGCTGGCTCCGATTCCTTCTAACTCTTGGGCACAGTTTCTTTCTTATTTTTTTCCTCTTAGACTTCCTATGAGTGCTTCTTGATATATCTTTATTTTTAGCCCTTCTTTTTTGTTGAGGCCCCATCCTAGGTCTGGATAATGAACTCCATCAGATCATTCATAGTCTGGAGTTTCTCCATGTAGGAGGAAGTATGATTTTTCCAGCTTATAAGCACAATGGAGGGAAAAGGCTGGCACACAAAACTCCCTTGTCTCCCTTAGGTGTTTCCCTCTGGTCAATATGGTCATGTTCTTTAGTCCATTGCAAGGGCATCTGGAGTGCTGTCATCTTGTTTGTGGCTCTGGTCTTGGGACAAATCCCCCACCTTAATATTGGGAGGTGAAAGAGCCTTTGATTGTATGAAGTCTTTGGCTCTGAGGACACCAAATAGAAAGGAATAGACAGTATCGGGGACCATCATTTGTTGCTTCTGATGATGACGGGGCTGAGTTTGCTGTCCCAGTGTTCTTTCAAAGTTTGGTAGAGTGGCATACAAGGTAGTTGGTTCTCTTCTGGCTCATAGGAAAACTGTTTCCCTTCCTGTTTTTCCTCCATCAAGTATTCTGGTTAGCTGCTTTCTGCTGGGTCTTAGAGACCACTAGTCTCCTGGATAACATCAGCTTGGACTGTCAATCTAGACAGGCTCTCAACCAAGGGGGCTGTTTCTGTACTATCTGTTGACAGCAATCAATGTAAGAAAAATGGTTCAGGAACTCCAACAATAAACAAAAGGACCTCAGCAATGACTCTCTCATCTAAAGCACCTTCTGTTGACCAGCCCACGTCTTGGGTGGTCAATTTAATTCAGAGAGTATGCCACCTTTGTGGACTAAGTTTCACCCCACAGTTAACAGGAAAACATTTCTAAAGGTTTCTAACAAACATTTCAGAAGGTACAGTTTTCTTTGTGCGCCTCCCATATTCCACTCTACACTGGTGTTGCACATGTAGGACTAGACTCGCTTTGTTCATCTCAGGCTTTTCCCCTTGATGGGACTT
>NW_026003314.1:0-2185 GCF_001458135.2 Marmota marmota marmota | reverse complement strand
ATACAAGGGGGACAAATGAATGTCAGTAGAGGGGGCAGAGAGAGAAGAGGCGAGGGGAGGGGAGGGGAGGGGGGATAGTAGAGGATAGGAAATGCAGCAGAACACAACAGACACTAGTATGGCAATATGTAAATCAATGGATGTGTAACTGATGTGATTCTGCAATCTGTATTTGGGGTAAAAATGGGAGCTCATAACCCACTTGAATCAAAGTGTGAAATATGATATATCAAGAATTATGTAATGTTTTGAACAGCCAACAATAAAAAAAAAACTGAAAAAAAATTAAATTAAATAAAAGTGCTTCCAAAGGGAAAAAAAAAAAACACATAGTAATTAAAAACAGCAAATATTTTCTAAAGTAATGGCTCAAACAATAAACTATCCAAAATGTCTACATATTTAAAACCTGATTTTTATTTTATTTTGTTTATATGCATAACGTTCTTATTAACTTACTCCCTGATTCTCAAAAAGTTTGTTGAAGCTTGAAAGATTTCTTGTGGAGTCTTCAAAAGAATACAGTGCTAAACAGACCTGGATTCAAATTCAGATGCCATTTAACAGTTATCTCTATGGGAAAACTAGTTTAACTGTGCTTAATCTCAGTTTCTCATGTGTAAGAGAAGATAATAAGGCTTACAGCTAATTTAGATAAATCTCATAGTATAGTGCTGGTCTGTAGATGCAGTTTCAATAAAATATCATCCACAATGTGCCAGGAACTTCACTATCCCACTATGATTCTAGATGAATAATTCACGGTGAAATGCTTTACATGGGTCATATATATTTACTATCATTAGTGAAATCCAGCCAACCTCCTTTATGTTGCTTAGTGAGGTCTAACATTATTACCCTGGAGCACCACAAAGAATTGTTCAAGAACAAAGCAGCTACTTTATAAATCAATGCCTACAAATTGTTTTGGTGAGTTGAGAATTTTTTTTTTTTTTGAAGTACGTTCAAGAAAATCCTCTAGCAGTAAAGGGTGTGTGTGTGTGTGTGTGTGTGTGTACCATGCTGTACCACATTTTGTAAAAATCTTTTCAGCTGATTTTTGAAGTATGTTGTAGCAGCCAGACTAAAACTCATCTATTTACATAAGTAATGAATTTACATGAACTGAATTTACAAGAAATTTGGTAGTCATAGATTTTATAGCTGGCTATAGGGAACAGGTAAAGAATCAAGTCTCTGTGAGCCTGATGAGCTTTTATGTACACTGAAAGGGGGCTGGAAGGAGTGAAAATAGAAATTAGAGAATTAGGACGGCTAGTGAGAAAAAAATACAAATTTGTAATGGAGTGGGTCTTGGCATTAACAAATTTACCTATCTATACTTGGAATTCACACATATCTATTAAGTAATAAATGTCAGATGATGTAATTACTGGAGATACAGTACTGAAAGAAATAAAACAAAACCTAAGACAGACTAGGCCTTGCAGGAGCTTTCATTTAAGTGAAAATGAGAGGCAATCTAGTGATTGCAATATCAATCATGATCCACTTTGAGTTAACTTTTGTGCATGGCGAGAGGAGGGGATTCAGTTTCATTTTGTTGCATATGGATTTCCAGTTTTCCCAGCACCATTTGTTGAAGATGCTATCCTTCCTCCATTGCATGCTTTTAGCTCCTTTATCAAATATAAGATAGTTGTAGCTTTGTGGATTAGTCTCTGTGTCCTCTATTCTGTACCATTGGTCCACCCTCCTGTTTTGGTACCAGTACCATGCTGTTTTTGTTACTATTGCTCTGTAATATAGTTTTAAGTCTGGTATCGCTATACCGCCTGATTTGCACTTCCTGCTTAGAATTGCTTTTGCTATTCTGGGTCTTTTATTTTTCCATATGAATTTCATGATTGCTTTCTCCATTCCTACAAGAAATGCCGTTGGGATTTTGATTGACATTGCATTAAACCTATAGAGAACTTTTGGTAATATCGCCATTTTGATGATGTTAGTTCTGCCTATCCATGAACAGGGTATATTTTTCCATCTTCTAAGATCTTCTACTTCTCTTTTTAGGGTTTTGTAGTTTTCATTGTATAAATCTTTCACCTCTTTTGTTAGGTTGATTCCCAAGTATTTTATTTTTTTTGAGGATATTGTGAATGGAGTGTTTTTCCTCATTTCCGTTTCAGAAGTTTTGTCGCTGATATACAGAAATGCGTCTGAT
>NW_026003313.1:0-2185 GCF_001458135.2 Marmota marmota marmota | reverse complement strand
TGTACCACTGAATCACAACCTCAACCCCTAGAGACAGGGTCTCACTGAGTTGCCTCTATAAGTTGCTGAGACTGACTTTGAACTCGCAATCCTCCTGCCTCAGCCTTCCAAGAGGCTGGGATTACAGGCGTGTGCCACCATGCCCAGTGACAACGGGACATTATTTTTAGCAATATGAATGAGCCTAGAGGACATTATGTTAAGTGAAATAAGCCAATCATGGACAGACAAATACCACATTCTCACTTAACTGAAAATGTTGGTCTCAGGTGTGGCCACTACACCTGTACCCCAGAGGCTGCGACAAGAGGATCATTTGAGGCCTGGAGTTGGAGACCAGCCCGATAAATGGTTGAGGTAATGGATATACTAATCATTTTGCTTGATCATTATACATTGTATACATGGAATGAAATTTTACTATGCCTGATAAATATGTACAATTTATATGTATTAATTAAACATAAAAATGATGATAATAACAAAAATGATGCCATGCCCAGTGTGTTGTGAACACTGACCTTTTCAAAAAAGTATTATTTGGGCTGAGGTTGTGTCCACCGCGTGGCCAGCACGCTGGTTTCATACAAGAGGTTCCTAGTATAGAAGTTAACTAGTGAGATCAAAATAAACACACAGACTCAATTGCCTTTTTCTATGACCAGGTCTGAAATGGCCCTCCCTCTGGCTCTCGCCTCGAACCACCCGGTGGGGCAGCAAGGCTTACTCAGGACTAGCAGGAGAGAGAGAGAGAGAGAGCACGCCAGGGAGTGGCCTTTTATTGGGGAACAAGAAATTCAGGGGAAAATTCCATCTAATGAAGGTCGAGGGGGGGCAGCATTCCAAGGTCAGGGTCAATGATTGGTCTCAGGGTCAATGGTCAGTCACTCCCCCACACGGACAGGCTCTCACACCTGGAGAGGGTGGGGATAGCTCCGACACAGTTTGGCCAGAGCGCCTCACACCCAATCAGGGAGGTGCCCAATCACGTGGGAGAATGGCTTCCCACAGTTGTGGCTCAGCAGTAGAGCACTTGCCTAGCACCTGCGAGGCCCTGAATTCGATCCTCAGCACCACATAAAAACAAATAAATAAAGATATTGTGTCCAACTACAATTAAAAAATAAATATTTTTAAAAATATATTATTTACCATACCTTTCACAATTCTTTTAAAACATAAGTACATGATCATTCTCTTCTTTTGGGGGGTGGTAAGGGGGTATCAGGGATTGAACTTGGGGCTACTCAACTACTAAGCCACATTCCCAGCCCTATTTTGTATTTTGTTTAAAGACAGGGTCTCACAGAGTTGCTTAGTACCTTGCCGTTGCTGAGGCCTGGTTTTGAACTCATGATCCTCTTGCCTCAGCCTCCTGTCCCGCTGGGATTACAGATGTATGCCACCATGCCTGGCCATATTCTTCTTAAGTAGGGCATTATGGCACAGTCCTGTAATCCCAGCAACTCAGGAGGTTGAGGCAGGAGGATCACAAGTTCAAAGCCAGCCTCAGAAATTTAGTGAGGCCCTAAGCAATTTAGTGAGACTGGATCTCAAATAAAAAATAGAAAGGGCTGGGGATGTGGCTCAGTATTTAAGTGCCCCTGGGTTCAATCCCTGGTACCAAAAAAAGAAAAGAAAAAAATCATACTCTTCTTTAACAGTCAAGAATTTCACACTGTTCTATTTCTTCTGAATTCATATTTCTATTTATACCCCAAACATTTTCCTAATGTAATATATTTTATGCTTGAAAGCCTTCTAGGGCTGGGGGTGTAGCTTGGTGTAGAGCACTTGCCTAGCACACGAGGCACTGGGTTCAATTCTCAGCACCACATAAAAAAATAAATAAATAAAGGTATTGTGTCTGTCTACAACTAAAAATTTTAAAAAAAGAAAGCCTTCTATTTTCTGCAAAAAGTTATGTACATAAATTAAAACTGAATTTTAAAAATTTCCTGTGGCCATAAGGCTCTAAGTATTAAAAATTTCCTTCTGGGTTATAATAAATATATGTTTGTATTTATTTATATATATAAGTAAAACAAATATATTTGTGTCTATTATTTATAATTAACTTACCAAAATAACTTGAGGTCTGAGTACTATGGCACACTGACACGGGAAGCTGAGATAGGAGATTCCTGCATTCAAAGCCACCCTTAGCAACTTAGCAAGGCCCTAA
>NW_026003312.1:0-2185 GCF_001458135.2 Marmota marmota marmota | reverse complement strand
TTTTGGAGTATATTCACATACATAATGACAATATCTTGGAGATGGAACCAAAGTTTAAACACTAAATTCATCTTTTTTTTTTCCATATACATCTTAGGCAAATAACCGGAAAGCAAGTTTATAAAATATTTTCAATAATTTTGTGCATAAGACTTTAATTTCATGGTGTGGAGATTTTCCCCTGTGGCATCATGCTATATTCAAAAAGTTGTGATTTTGGAGCATATTTTATTTCAGATGTTTGAGGTAGGGATGTTCAACCTAGATAAAATAATTTCAAAACCTCAGAAAGATCCCTGGTGTCCTTTCAGGTCCATCCCTGACCTTGCTAATCTCATACCTATTATCTGAGAGTACTTTTACCTGACTTTGACATCTACAGGAAATGACTCTTGCAGTATGTGGACCCATTTTGCATCTGGTTTGTCTTGCTCAATATATGCTTTTGATGTTCACATGCTAAAGAGTATATTAGCAGTTCATTCTTTTTCATTGATGAGTAGCCTTCGATTATATGAACATAGCACATTTTCATTCAGTCTCTTCATTTTTTACTTTGGCTAATCTAACCAGAGCTGGTGTGCACATTTGTATTCCAGTATTTATATGGATGTATGCTTTCATTTCTTTGGAGTAATTACCCAGGAATGGCATTGCTGGTTCACAGGGTATGTGTATATGTGTAATATTTTAAGAAACTGCCCAAGTTTTCCAAGGTGATGATATTAGTTTCCTAGGGCTGTCATAGCAATCTACCACAAACTGGCTGGGTTGGTGCAACAGGAATTTATCTTCTCAGCATCCAGGAATCCCCAAGTCCAAGACCTTGGAGCTGTCAGAGCCAAGCTCCCTCTGAAGGCTCCAGTGGGGGACAGTTCCTTGACTTTTTCAGCATCTGGTGGCTTCTGGCAACCCTTGGTGCTTCCGGGTTTCTGGCAGCATCACTCTCATCTGCACAAGCTCCTGTGTTGCCACCTCGCCTTCCTCCTTGTAAGTTGTTCTGCTTCTCTGTCTCTATCTCCTCCTTCCTATAAGGATGCTGGCCATTGAATTCAGGGCCCATCTTAACCCAGCATGAATACAGCTTGGTTTATTTACACCTGAAAAGATCCCTATTTCCAGGTAAGATCACGTTCTGAGGTTCCAGATACGTGAATGTGGGGGAACACTGTTCAAACCAGTACAAGGGTTGAAAAACTTTACAGTTCCATCAATGTGTGTGTGAGTTCCAGTTGTTCCACATCCTTACCAGTGCCACACTGGTTATCATCATTGTCACTTTTAAAAATTTTAGCCACTACAGTGTGTGCTGGCTTCTCATTTGGGTTTTAATTTTCTTTTCCCTGATAATTAACGATTTTGAGCATCTTTTCACGTACTTGGTCATTTAAAGATACTCCTTTATAAAGTATGTCTTCTGGCCATTTAAACTTGAACTATTTGGGTTCTTTCAAAATTGATCTGTAGGAGTTGTTCATGTAATCTAGATATAAATCATTTGTCAGATACTGCAAATCAAATATTTTCTCTCCCAGCCTGTGGCTTCGTTTTTCATTTCCTACAGTGTCTTTTGTTAAGTGGAAGTTAAAATCAGATGAAATCCAAGCCCAACTTTTTTTGTAAGTGCTTTTTATGTCCTTCTGAGAAAGCTATCCAAACCCAAAGCTGCATAGATATTTTCTTCCAGAAGTTTCTAGTCTTGGTTTTTATATTTAGGTCTATGATCACTCCTGAATTAATTCCTGCATATGGAGTAAGAGTAAAAGTGTTTTTTTTTTTTTCCTACACTTATCTAGTTATTCCAGCTCTGTTTGTTGAAAAGATTCTCCTTTCCCCATTAAATAGCCTTGGCTAAGACATTGTTGACTTTTTATGTTGTGTTGAAAATTAATTGATGGTACATGTTTTTTCCCAATCATCTGTTTGCCTATTCTTGCCACATCATTTTAATTAACTTTCTTGAAATCAGTTAGTGTGAGCCCTCCAACTCTACTCTTTCCAGAGATTGTTTTGCCTATTCTAGGGAGTTTTGTTTCCCACATAAATTTCAGAATTAGCTTTTCAATTTCTACCAAGTGAGAAACAAGGGAAGGAGGGAAGAAATCTAGGAGATACCTGCTTATTTTTCATATTGAATTGATTCTATAATAGCTAGGCTTTTAACAATTTATAAAGGCCATTTCTT
>NW_026003311.1:0-2185 GCF_001458135.2 Marmota marmota marmota | reverse complement strand
TTTTGGACTCAAATAAGGGCTAGGGTTACTGTTAGGGTTCAGTTTAAGATGGAGGTTGTGTTTAGAGCTAGGGTGACTTTTAGGATATGAATCAGGGTCAGGGTAAGTTTTAAGGTTAGGGTTAGTATCTAATTAGGCCTAAGGTTAGGTCTAGGTGTAATGTTCGGTTTTGGTTTAAGTTAAGGTTTAGGGTTAAGGGTATTGCTCAATTTGGATTTAGTCCTAGGTTTAGGGTTAGCACTAGTTATATGATTAGCATTAGGGTTATGACTAGTGTTAGTGTTAGGCTATGCTTAGGGTTAGGGTTAGATTTGAAGTTAGCATTAAATCTAGGGTTTGGGCTAGGTCTAAGGATAGGGCAAGTGTTAGGGCTAGGGTTAGGATTATGGTAACGGATAGGTTTAGAAATAGGGATAGGGCTAGGACGAGAGTTAGAGTTAGTCATAAAGCTAGGGTTATGGTTAGTTTTTAGGGATAGGGCTAAATTAGGGATAGGATTAGGGCTAGGTTTAGTGTTCAGCTTAGCCCTAACTTTAGGACTAGGTTTATGGTTATCTTTAGGGTAAGGGATGGCATTATAGCTAGGTTTAGAGGTAGGGTGAGTGTTAGAATTAGTGTTAGGGATAGGGATAGGGTTAGGGATATGAATAAGGCTAGGTTTAGGGCTAGAATGAGTGCTAGGGTTTGTTGTAGGTTTAGTTCTAGAATTAGGGATAGGGCTAATGTCATGTCTAGTGATAGAGTTAGGGGTAGATTTAGGGTTAGGTTTGTGTCTAGGTCTAGTGTAAGTGTTAGGCTTAGCGTAAGGGTCAGGTTTAGAGCTAGGTGTATTTTTAGGGTCTGGATCAGGGCTAGGGTTTGTTTTAGCTTAATGTTTAAGGATAGGGCTCAAGTGAGCATTAGGGTTAGGATTAGAGTAATGGATAGGGTTAGGTTTAGGGTTCAGGGTAGGTTTAGGGGAGTGGAGAAGTTTCAGTGTTAGGGTTATCCTAGGGATAGCATTAGGGTTAGGTTTAAGGTTAAGTAATGGGTAGGATTAGAGCTAGGGTTAGGGCTAGTGTTATGGTTAGGATTAAGGCTATGTTTAGGATTAGGTTTAGGGTAAGGGTTAAGGTTAGCGTTAAAGCTAGGGTTAGGGCTCAGATTAGGGCTGGGATTTAGATTAGTTTAGGGCTAAGGTAGTGCTGTGGCTAGTGTAAGAACTAGCATTATGATTAGGGCTAGATTTTTGGTTAGGGTTAGGGTTAGGGCTAGGTCTAGTGTTAGGATTAGTTTTAGTTTTAGGGTGATGATTTGAGATAGGGCAAGCGATAGGGTCAGAGTCAGGGTCAGTGTCAGTTTTAGGGTTAGGGATAACATTCAAATTAGAGCTAGGGTTAAGAGTAGGTGTAGGTTTAGGTTTTGCATTAAGGTTAGAACAAGAATTAGGCTTGGGCTAATATCAGGTATACAGTTACACTTTGGTTAAGATTAGCATTAGGGCTATGGCTCAGTTTTCTTTTAGGTTTATGGCTTGAGTTAGGGCTAGTTTTTGGATTAGCAATAGTTTTAGGGCTAGTGGTAGAATGAGGTTTAGGCTTAGGGTAAGGGTTAGATTTAGAATTATGGTTAGATCTAGGGTTAGGGCTAAGGTTATGGCTAGTATTATGGTTACAGTAACAGATAAGTTTAGTACTAAAAGTAGGTCTAGCTTGAGATTTAGAGTTAGTCTTAGGGCTAGGGTTAGATTAAGGGTTACATTTAGCAATAAATTAGGGCTAGGATTAGAGCTAGAGTTACTGTTATGGTTAGGCCTAGTGTTAGGGCTAGGATTAGGGTTACTGATAGTGTTAGGGTTAGGGTTAAGGTTAAGAGAGGGTATGTGGTTATACCTAGGTTCAGAACTAGGGCGAGGGTTGAAATCAGGGATTGCTCTAGGTTTAGTGTTCGAATTAGGATTAAGACTAGGTTTAGGGCTAGGATGAGGGTTAGGGTTTGTGTGAGTTTTAGGGCAAGAATTAGGTAGAGTACTAATGTCAGGTCTATCGTTTGGTTAGGGATAGTGCTATGGTTAGTTTTATATCTAGGTCTAGTGTAAGGGTTATGTTTAGAGTTAGGGTCAGGATTAGAGCTAGGTGTATTATTAGAGTCAGTGTATTGTTCAGAGTTTGGTTTGTGTTATGGTTTAGGTTTTGTGCTCAAATTA
>NW_026003310.1:0-2185 GCF_001458135.2 Marmota marmota marmota | reverse complement strand
GAAGCAGATTATGCTAAGATGAAGCTAGACCAATCCCTAAAAAAACAAATGCCGAAATGTCTTCATTTGATATAAGGAGAGTAACTAAGAACAGAGCAGGGAGGAAGAACATGAGAAGAAGATTAACATTAAACAGGGACGAGAGGTGGGAGGGAAAGGGAGAGAGAAGGAAAATTGCATGGAAATGGAAGGAGACCCTCATTGTTATACAAAATTACATATAAGAGGAAGTGAGGGGAAAGGGGAAAAAAACAAGGGAGAGAAATGAATTACAGTAGATGGGGTAGAGAGAGAAGAGGGGAGGGGAGGGGAGTGGGGATAGTAGAGGACAGGAAAGGCAGCAGAATACAACAGACACTAGTATGGCAATATGTAAATCAGTGGATGTGTAACCAATGTGATTCTGCAATCTGTATACGGGGTAAAAATGGGAGTTCATAACCCACTTGAATCAAATGTATGAAATATGATATGTCAAGAGCTATGTAATGTTTTGAACAACTAATAATAAAAAAAGAAGTTATCTGTGTCCCCTCACTAGACTCTAAGTTCTGTAAGCATTGGGAGATTAAGTATGCATCCTTCAAGGTTTCATCAGCACAAGTATGGTTGTTTACACATAATATAGAAACTCAATAAATATTTCAGTTTGATTTCATCTAACAGCTCCAATGCAATGTGTTGCCTCTATTTATTATCAATTAAAATTCACTATGACTTAGGCAATATTATTATCATTTTACAAAGCCCGAAGTTCACCAAGTGGGAGAACACAAGAAATGGGATTAGAACCTTGAAAAATTATTCAGTCGACACTACTAGGTTCAAAATCTTTTCTTAACCCAGGAAATAAAGGAGGATATTAGTTTTTCTTATTTTTGCCTAAATACGTAACATAGGAATCCTTCCTTGGCCACAGAAAAAGAGGTGTTTTGAAATTTTTTGTTCCTTTTAATTTTGTAGGAAAAGAAAGTCTTCAGTTAATTATTTAGAGAAAAGACTTCCCAAACCCCTTTCCAATATTTTCCTAATCATGTTCCTTGTTGGGGCATAGGCACTGAATTTGGAACTTGAAGCCCATTTCCTGTCTAAAATGGTTTTCATTCATTGACTGTGAACACTTGTTTTTTATTGCAAAATTGTTTACAAAGCTGAGCTGCTGGAATACATTTCTTTTTAATGAACAAAAGAGTGATGGAATATTTAGCTGGAAGGAATTCACAGAGAGTCGCATGCAACTAGCAAATAGTTCTAAAATTAAAAGTTTTAGTTCTAATGTAGCTTCTTGGTTCAAACTGGAGCAATATGCAGGTAAAATTTTGTTAATGGAAGAATTGAGTAATGGAGGAAAGAAAGGTTGATAATCTCTTTAAACTGAACAGAGCTTGCTCTTATCTCAAAGAATAACTTATTCAGTAAACATTAATGCATACAAAATCCTTGCTACATGGTAGGCATCAAGATACAAAGTTCACTGACTGAAACCTACTCATTAGAGATAATCAATAATTTATATTTTCATAAAAGTGACATGACTGCTATTCTTAAAGGTAATTCATACAAGTGAGAGCAAATTATACTGAGAATCCCAGAGTTTAGAATGATAAAAGCAACACATGATGTTAAGATCAACTGTATATACAAGCCACTTTGAAGGCAAGAACCTGACTGGTACTAAACCTATAGAAATATGTATCCAATGAAAGTGTTTCTTTTTTTTTTTTTAATTGGGGAAGCTTCTGTCTTTTTATTTGAGATAAAATTCACAAACTATAAAATTCATCTATTAAACTGAACAACTCAATGGTTTTTAGTATACTAATAGAGTTGTGCAAACATCACCACCATCTAATTTCAGAACACTGGAATTATTCCAGTAAGAAACTCTGGACCCTGTAAGCAGTTAGACACCAACCCCTTCTTTCCTCAAGCCCTGGCAATCACTATTCTATTTTCTATTGTGTAGATTTTCCTATTTAGGACATTTCATATAAATGGAATCATACAATATGTGGTCTTTTGTGATAGACTCCTTTACTCAGCTTAATGCTTTGAGATTCATCCACCATGTAGCATGAATCATTACTTCATTTCTCTTTTAGCTGAATAATATTCCATGATGGACCAACATTTTGTTCATCCATTCGTGTGTGTGTGTGTGTGTGTGTGTGTGTGTGTGTATATA
>NW_026003309.1:0-2186 GCF_001458135.2 Marmota marmota marmota | reverse complement strand
GACCTGGCGCCAAGGATAATAAGGAGATGCTGGGGGAGAGGAGTCCTCAGATCAGGACCTCAGAGCTCTACTAACCTCATTCTGTCATCGACTTGGGCCCAGGATGTCCCCAGGCCCCCCAGGAGGGCACTGAACCACTCTCAGAGGCAGGGCCCACAATGTGCTGGTCAAGGGGCTCAGCCGGTAAAGGAAGGGAGTGTTCTCCTCCAGGTCCCCTCTGGAGGTCAGCAGCAGGCCCTGAGCCGAGAGCCCAGCGTGCCCTCACCCAGGACAAAAGCCAGCTCCCTGCCAACCCTTGGAGACTGGGGCAGAGAGGGGTCCGGCCTACGGGGCAAGGGCTCATGAGGTCAGGCTCTGTGCCACCCACCTGGGCCTCACCTTGCAATCCCAGGGCAGAGGAGCCTTTGCAATCAGCACAAGGGCACCCAAGGGAAGGAAGGCCCAAGGGTCAACGAAGGCCAGGCACACGGGAATCCAGGCAGCCCGAACCCCAGGCCGCCCCGCTGAGCCCTGGGAGGAACTTCGATTCTGATGGTACCCGGGGACTTTGGGACCTCTGTGTCCAAATAAACGAGATGGAGCCTCCAAAGGGGAAAACCAACTACCCCACACTCACTGCCTTCAAAACAGCCTCTGCCTGGGCTGGCTACAAAGCTCCCTGTTACAGCTGGCACGTCCACACACACCACATACTGCACACACACACACCACACACACACACACACCACACCTACATCACCTATACACAAAAAACCAACACACTACACACATACAGACCATTCACCAAATACACCATGCCACGCAAGTATGACAGCACATGCACTCAAATACACCACACAGACCCCCAAATCATCCTTTTAAAAAGACCACGAAGCCCCCCTCCACGTGGTAGAAGAGTGGTGGGAAAGGAGGGTAAAATGTCACAGGTTTGAGGAGGGAAAATGGAAACTTAAAAGAAATTGGGCAGAGAGTAAAAGAGGGAGAAAACCAGCCTGGTTTCTTTTTATTTTCTTCATTTTTTAAGAGCAAAGAGTAAAACTTTTCCTGGGAAATTCTAGACCCCAGCAGAAGATTGCATATTAAGAAAATGTAGAAAATTACAGACTAGATATACGTACGACTGAATTGCTGGCTTTAAGAGACTATTATTAATGAAGAAGCCAAAACACTGCCTTTTTGAAGAGAATTCTCTGGAAACACACACACACACACACACAGAGTAATAATTGCTGAGCAGGCATATTAAAGTCAACTCAAGAGAGAGGGTTGTAAACCACACCAAAACCCAGACAGGCATCACCCCTGAAGCCCTTGGGGCTCAGGCAGTGACCTCAGCTCTCCGGCTGCAGGGAGAGGTGGCAGGACACCAGGACAAACCCAAGGCAGGGATGTCTCTGGGCTACCGAGGAAGCTTGTGTGTCCCCACAGAGCTGGACACGTCTGTTGCTCCTTCTCGGTGCCAAGTGAGATGTCCCCGATGGCAAACTGCCAGGTCACAAGGAGCTTCTCCCCTGACTCCCAGAACTCTGCACGACAACCGTGGGGAGGACTCTGGGCGTCTGGGGAGAAGGAGCTGCCTGTCACGGAGAACCCTGCCGCCCCAGCTGCACTAACCCAGAAATGCCTTCTCTCTGGCACTGTATCATGGACATGGCCACCAAAGATCACCTACTGGGGCCCGAGGATGCCCTCAGGTCTCTGGCACCTCAAGAGCCACTGACCTCTGCCACCATGATCCCACCTCCCCCTTCATTCAGAGTTTATGAAAACTTCTTTGGTTTTGTGCACTTTGTTGTTGCTTTAAGTTACAGTCAATGGTCTTTCATTATGAAATAAATTTCAACTCTCTTTTTTGTCTTTATTTTTCTATGAATCCCTTTTAATTGTATTTTAGAAAGGTGCTGGTTTGCAATGATGGGAAGAAACCTACTTTTTTTTTTTTAACTTTTGTTTTTTTTTAACCACTGACAGTTTGAAAAGCACCAAGGTTTGTCAAATATCCAAGGTCCAGCTTTAAAGAGCCTGTAATCCATAGCTGGGAGATGTAGCTCAGCAGCAGAGCATGAGGTCCTGGGTTCAATGCAAGAAGAAGGAGAAGGAGGAGGGGGAGAAGGAGAAGGTGGAGGAGGAGGGGAGGGGGAGGAGGAGGGGAGGAGGGGAGGAGGAGGGGAGGAGGGAGAGGAGGA
>NW_026003308.1:0-2186 GCF_001458135.2 Marmota marmota marmota | reverse complement strand
CTTTTAGTGACGAAAAGATCCGGTTCTGAAAGACTATCTTTATTAGGCATGAAACTTTGTTGGTCTATTTTTTTTTAACCATCATGACATACGCAGAATGGAAATATTCTTTAAATTTAAGAGTTAATGGATTTCCTTTTCCATGTAGTATATACTAGATAATTGTCCAATCTTGACAATTAAAAAATAAAAAACAAATAACAGAAGTTGAAAGAACTCAGAGGAAGAGTCAAAAGTACTAATATCTATATGTTATAAAGCAGAGAATATAAAATGAGTGTTTATGATATATGGAACAAAAAATAAAATTATGAGTACTATTTAATGTTCAAATGTAAGAATTTAGGAACAAAATGATAGAAAGCTTGTATGCTACGTCACCTAAAGATTAAAATATAGCTACCAATTCATCACAGTGCTTGGCTGCAGTTGTGACAATGGTATGAATGTGTGAACAGAGAGTGTGTCAATCAGAAAGAACATACCATTAAAATGCACTATTGTGTTCCTAACAAAGTCAAGGGAGACCTGTACACTTGTGAAAGGATCACTCAAAATACATTGAGTGAGAAACTTTGCTGAAGGTCACGTGCACTCCATGTGTTATGGAATGTGGTTCTTGATATGTTCTGTTACAGAGGCAATGGCTGTCTTGGAAACATTAAATGGAGAGCATGTTAAAAGAGATGGATTACCTCTTAACTGAAAGCCATTTTGCAGCAATGAACTGTTTGGAATTGTATTTCTTACAGGCGTCCTTCACTCTTTCTCAGGGTCCCATGACTTTAGGGCATTCACAGTACAGGCCAGCTTCCACTCCCAGGCGTGGTGTTTTTTTTTTTTCTCAGATTTTTCTGTCATTATGTAGAAGATGGAAGATGGAAGCAACAATGCCTGTGTGAAGTACCAACTGCATTAGGGTTCTTGAAATGTTCTGTGACAGAGGCAATGGCTGTCTGGGGCACATTAAAGAGAGAGCAAGTTAGGAGAGATGGATTACCTCTGAAGTGAAAGCCATTGATGGAACACTGAACTGTTAGAAAATTACATGTCTCAAGCAGGTCTTTCTTTTGTTTTCCGGGTCGCATAACTTTAGGGCATTCATAGTAAAGGCCAGATTCAACTCCAAGGTGTGGTAATCTTTTCCTCAGATTTTACAGTCATGATGTATAGATGGAAGGCGGAAATGACAATGACTGTCTGAAGCAGCATCTGGATTAGGGTTCTTGAAATGTTCTGTGACAGAGGCAATGGCTCTCTTGAGCACATTAAATGGAGAGTGTATCAGGAGAGATGGATTACCTCTGAACTGAAAGCCACTTATGGAGCACTGATGTGTTAGGAATTTGCATGTGTCAAGTGGGTCTTTCTTTCTTTTTCAGTGTTCCATGATCTTAGGGCATTCATAGTATGGGAAGCTTCGACTTCCAGTGGAGGTGTTCTTTTCCTCAGATTTTACTGTCATAATGTAGAAGTTGGAAGATGGAAATAACAATGTCTGTCTGAAGCAGCAACTGGATTAGGGTTCTTGAAATGTTCTGTGACAGAGGCAATGGCTGTCTTGGGCACATTCAATGGAGAGCATGTTAAGAGAGATGGATTACCTCTTAACTGAAAGCCATTTTGCAGCAATGAACTGTTTGGAATTGTATTTCTTACAGGCGTCCTTCACTCTTTCTCAGGGTCCCATGACTTTAGGGCATTCACAGTACAGGCCAGCTTCCACTCCCAGGCTTGGTGTTCTTTTTCCTCAGATTTCACTGTCATGATGTAGAAGATGGAAATATGGAAACGACAATGCCTGTCTGAAGGAGCAAGTGGATTAGGGTTCTTGAAATGTTCTGTGACAGAGGCAATGCTATCTTGGGAACAGTGAATGGAGAGCATGTTAAGAGAGATAGATTACCTCAGAAGTGATAGCCAATTACAGAGCACGGAAGTGTTAGGAATTGGCAGGTCTCGAGTAGGTCTTTCTTTTCTTCTCTGACTTAGGTCTTTCATAGTAAAGGCCAGCATCCACTCCCAGGCATGGTGTTCTTTTCCTCAGATTTCAGTGTCATGATGTAGAAGATGGAAGAAGGAAACGACAATGCCTGTGTGGAGCAGCAACTGGATTAGGATTCTGAGAAGTTCTGTGACAGTCAATGGTTGTCTTGGGAACATTAAATGAAGAGCGTGTTAGTAGC
>NW_026003307.1:0-2186 GCF_001458135.2 Marmota marmota marmota | reverse complement strand
AAAAAAAAAAAAAAAAAAAGCACTGTTCCCACTAAACCTCTCTAGCATACAATAAGCTCTGCCACTGGTTTTAACCCCACTTACATTTCAGGCTTCATACTGCAGTGAAATTCCACTGGGACAACCTCAGACAGAGGAATTTCTCTGCCCATCATGACTTCTCACCTTTTTTTTCCATGAAAGTTAGATTAAACTGACTAGATAACAGTTTGACTTAGTTCATTGAAGGAGTTTTCTCAGTAACTCAATTTTCATAGCATGCCATAGTCTGAAAGTTTGTGTACCCTCCGAAGTTCATGTTGGAACCCAGCATTATTGTAGTAAGAGGTGGCACCTTTAGATTCTACTCTCCTCTCATTAGAAATAGAGACCTTATAAAAGAACTGAAGGGAAATAACTAGGCCCTTTTTGCCCTTCTTTCTTCTGGCATGTAAGGATGCAACATACAAGTCAATATCCTTTTTTTACACATTTTTATTGGTGCATTATAGTTTTACATACTGATGGGATTTGTTACATATTCGTACATGCACACAATACATTATGTAACAATACCTTTGGGTCAATATCATTTCCCAGCATTCCCCCCTCCCTTGCTCCTACCCACCCCTGGCCCCTTTCCTCTATTAATCTCCCTTTGATATTTAGGATATCCACCCCCACCTTTGTTTTCCATGATCCTTATCCTTCTGAGTTTGGCTTATTTTACTTAGCTCCATCCATTTTTCCTGCAAACAATTTAATTTCATTTTTCTTTATGGCTGAATAAAACTCTGTTGTGTATATATACCACATTTTCTCTATTCATGTATTCATTGATGGACATGTAGGCTGGTTCCATAGTTTGGCTCTTGTGAATTATGCTGCCATAAACATGAGTATGCATGTGTCAAGGTAGTGTGCTAACTTTATTCTTCAGTATAAATACTGAGGAGTGGTATAGCATAGCTGAGTCATGTGATGGTTCCATGCCTAGTCTTTTGAGGAACCTCCATAGTGATTTCCATAGTGGTTGTACTAATTTTCAATCCCACCAACAGTGTAAAAGTGTTCCTTTTTCTTCACATCTCCTCTAAAATTTATTATTATTTGTATTCTTTTTATTTTATTTTATTTTGATACTAGGGATTGAACCCAGTGACACTTAACCACTGAGCTACATCCCCAGCATGTTTTGTTTTTTATTTTGAGACAGGGTCTTGCTAAGTTACTTAGGGCCTTGCTAAGTTTTTGAGACTGGCTTTGAACTTGCAATCCTCTTGCCTTAGCTTCCCAAGCCACTGGGATTACAGGCATGTATCACTGTATTCTTGATGACTGCCATTCTGACGGGTGTCAGATGAAATCTCAATGTAGTTTTAAAATTTTTTTGTAGATGTAGATGGATAGCATGCCTTTATTTTATTTATTTTATTTTTACTTTTTTTCATGTGGTGCTGAGGATCAAACTCAGTGCTTCACACATGCAAGGCAAGTGCTCTGCAACTGAGCTACAGCCCCAGCCCTCAATGTAATTTTGATTTGCATTTCCCCAATTGCTAATGATGTTGAATATTTGTTCCTATATGTGTCTACGGCCATACCACCCTGAACGCGCCCGATCTTGTCTGTGTTGGCCATTTGTATCTCTTCTTTTGAGAAGTGTTTAATTCATTTGCCCATTTATTAATTCAGTTATTTGATTTTTATGATGTAAAGTGTTTTTAGCTCTTTATATATTCTAGATATTAATCCTCTGTCAGAAGAGGACTGTGAATTGTGAATTGTGCTGCTAACAAAGACTTTCTCCCATTTTGTGGGTTCTCTCTTAACATTTTTAATTGTTTCCTTTGCTGTACAGAAGCTCTTTAGTTTGATGCCATCCTATTTCTTAACTCTTGGCATTATTTTCTGAGCTTTAGGGACCTATTGAGAAAGTCATCAATGAAACAGCTTGGAAACAGATACTAGGCCCTCACAAGATATCAAAATTACTGGCACCTTATTTTTATTGGCTTAGAATCAGACCTAGGACCTTGAAGCATACTAAACACATGCTTTACCACAGATATGCTGTTTGAAATTATATTAATTATTATATCATATTATATTAATTGAAACAGGATCTTGCAGTATTGCCCAAGCTGGTCTCAAACTCTGGGGATCAAGATATCCTCTTGCCTCAGCCTCTTTTTTTTTTTTTTTTG
>NW_026003306.1:0-7999 GCF_001458135.2 Marmota marmota marmota | reverse complement strand
AAAGGCAGCAGAACACAACAGACACTAGTATGGCAATATGTAAATCAATGGATGTGTAACTGATGTGATTCTGCAATCTGTATATGGGGTAAAAATGGGAGCTCATAACCCACTTGAATCAAAGTGTGAAATATTATATATCAAGAACTATGTAATGTTTTGAACAGCCAACAATAAAAAATTTTAAAAAATAAAAATAAAAATAAAAACCAAAAAAAAAAAGAAAAAGGACTGATGATAGTGGATGGGGGAACAGTTGTTGCTCACATCTAGTTTTTAAAACTTATATATGCAAAAATTACATCTAAAGTTTCAATCTCATTCAAACTAGGGCTTAAAATCTCTTATTCCAATTCTTATTCAATTTTGAATCTCTGTAAGATTTATGAGAAAAAATAATATTACTTTTTACCTTTTGCACAGGAACTTGACATTCAGATTCTAACACCATTGCATCATTATGACCAGATGGATGTACCATAGTTGGGCCATTCAAGAGTTGCTTGGAATCACCTGAAAACACATATTTAGAATGGTACAATCAAAGTATTTTCTAGTATTTATCCAGAATTTGCTTTTCTTTCTCCTTTCAGGTCAGACACTATGAAAACAAAATGTTTAATTTTTGGACGCATCTTAACTTTGGAATATTTTTCATCAGGGACTTGTACTGAAAAAAATAAACATTTTTCACTCGAAAAAAAAAGAAAATTACAAGGCAGCATTCATGGATACACAAGTGCATAACTGTTTCAAAAAGGGAGTATAATACTGATGGGTACAGTGTTCAAGGATATTATTCTAGAGTGGATCATGTGTCAGTAATGTATTGTTTCATATTATTGTCATTTTTTTATATATACAATAAACCTTCCCAATACTTGGTGGCTTAGAAGAATGACTTATTCATTCTCATGATTCTGTAGTTTGAGGGGTGATTCCTCTACTGGTTTCACCTGAGCTTGCAGATGGGGTTGCTTTCTGATGAAATACTGATTGACCAAAGAGGAATGACAAACTCATGTTCATTGTATACTAGGACACTTGAGTTCTTCTCCAGATGACCCTCTTATTGTTTTTTAAGTGTGTCATTTTTTTTAGTTATACATTAGAGTCCATTTTGATATAATTATACAAGCATATCTTGTTCTAATTTGGACCCATCTTGTGGATGCACACAATGATGAGATTCATTGGTGTATTCATACATGTATATAGAAAGTTTTGTCAGATTTTTCCCACTCTTTTCTTTTCCTATCCTCCCTCCCTTCCATTCATTCCCAGTTGTCTAATCCACTAAACTTCTATCCTTCCCCTCACCCCCTTTATTGTGGGTTAGCTTCTGCATATCAGGGAAAACATTTGACCTTTGGATTTGGGGGATTGGCTTATTTCACTTAGCCTCCAATTCTATTCATTTACTGGCAAATGCCAAAATTTCATTCATTTTACTGGCTGAGTAAAATTCCATTGTGTGTGTGTGTGTGTGTGTGTGTGTGTGTGTGTGTGTGTGTATATATATGCACCTGCGCCACATTTTCTTCATTCATTCATCTGTTGTTGAAGGTTGATTCCATAATGTGGCTATTGTGAATTGAGGTGCTTATAAATGTTGATGTGGCTCGCCACTGTAGTTTGCTGATGTTCGTTGGGCATAATGTATAATGTCCTTTGGGTATAAGCTGAGGAGTGAGATAACTCTGTCAAATGGTAGTACCATTCCTAATTTTTTGAGGAATCTCCCTACTACTTTCCAGAGTGATTGCATCAATTTGCAGTTCCACCAAAAAATATATGAGTGTATCCTTTCTCCACATCTGTGCCCATATTTATTTTTACTTCTATTCTTAATAATTGCCCTTCAGATGGAGTGAGATAAAAATCTCAGTATAGTTTTAATCTGCATTTCTCTAATTGCCTGAGTTGTTGAACATTTTTTCATATATTAGTTGACTATTCAAATTTCTTCTTCTGTGAGGTATCTGTCTAGATCCTTTGCCCACTTATTGATTGGGTTATTTGGGGTGTTTTGGTGTTAATTTTTTTGAGTTCTTTGCATATTATGGAGATTAATGCCCTATCAGAGGTATAGGTGGTAAAATTTTTCTCCAATTCTGTAAGCTCCCACTTCATGCTTTTGATTATTTTCTTTCTGTGATGAAGCTTTTGAGTTTGATGCCATCCAATTTATTGATTTTTTTATTTTACTTCTTGCACTTTTGCAGTCTTGTTAAAGAAGTCAGTTTTTAAATCAACATGTTGGGGTATTGGGTCTACCCTTTCTCCTAGTAGGTGTAGGGTTTCTGGTCTAATTCCTAGGTCTTTGATCCACATTGAGTTGAATTTTGTGCAGATTTAAGTTCATTCTACTTCACATGGCTTTCCAGTTTTTCCAGCACCATTTGCTGAAGAGGCTATCTTTTTTTCCAGTGTATGTTTTTGGTGCCTAGGTCTAGCATGAGGCAACTGTGTTTATGTGGGTGTGGGTCTTCTATTCCATTTGTCTCCATGCCTGTTTGGGTACCAATACCATGCTGTTTTTGTTACTGTAGCTATGTAGTATAATTTAATGTCTGACAGTATGATGTTTCCTGCTTTGCTTTTCTCACTAAGGATTGCTTTGGCTATTCCGGGCCTCTTATCTTCCCAAATGAATCATAATCTAATTGGAAAAACTGCTGACTTTTCAAAGAATGCTGTTCTTAGAATTTCCATAGGGCTATGGTATGAACCAGTCTTTACAGGCATGGGCTTCATAAGTCACCCAAGAGCAATTCTGTCACAACTGATTGGACAAGGCAATTGGAAGGCAAACCTTGGTTCCAGAGGTGAAGAAATTTGACTCTATCTTTTGAAGAAATGAAAGGGAAGGTCACATTGAAAAGTCATATGGATGAAGGAAGGAGTAGTTCACTGAGGCCACTGTTGTAACCCTCTCAACAAGGTACTTGCAGAGAAGAAAACTTGACTGGCATTTGGGGGGCAGTCCTAGAGAGAAATTGTGGGAGTAAAAGACAGGACAACCACATAAAGATGGCATGATAGGATTTGGTAAATGCCAGGCTAAAGGTTTCAAATTTATTCTTTGACAGTGAGAACTCAGTGGATATTTTTGATCAAAGAAATCTCCCTCCCTCACAAATAATTTATATCCTAATAAGGGAAAATACATAATTTCAATGTGGTTGGGTATTTTTTGTTGGTGGTGTTTTTTTTATTGTTTGTTTGTTTTTATTTTTCTGATAGGGGAGTAGGAGGGATAAAATGATGATGTCTGGTTTCCCTAACAAGTAACTTATTTCAAATCATAGCACTTAGTAATGCTTTTCTATTTGAGAAAACATCCCAATGATGAATATATAGCCTCAAAGTTATGGAAAGACTTTGAAAGACTGACTTTAAAACCAATCAAAAGAAATTTTTCCATCTACCTGTGATATCTTCATTCATCACAAACCAGAGAAGATTGCTGACATGTAACTTTTAGACTCACTGTTGTAAGATTTTTATTCTATTTATTTGACCTGCTATCTGAAAACTGATAGAAGCGCAAAAAAAAAAAAAAATTCCTTTATCTTACTTCTCATCATGGGCCACAGTTCTCAGAATATGTTTAATTCAAACTATCTGATTTAGTTATTAGAAAACTCACAGGCAATAGCTTTGTTCTGGGTGACTCATGAATAATAAACTGTTGGAGGATGCAGCATAAAGGTAAAGAATTCCTGCTTAAAGTCACATCCAAAATATATGGTTAGTCAACCTTTTGGTTGGATTTTTTTTTTTAATTTCACCCACATTTGTTTAATTAAGTTGACTACCATGGGGAAATTGTAAAGTTGTGGTTTACTGGCTCCTGTTAAAGAGCATACATAATATATCTCTACACGTGTAACTGTAGTTCTGCAAGATAAAGAACCTGAATATATTTTTTAATCTTATTCAAAGTACATGTCTACAATTTTGCTATCCTTTTTGAATGGCCATGCCAGATTATCTGTATAAGCTCCTGTGGAAAGCCCCCAGCTGGCTAAGCTCAGTATTTTGAGTAATAAACAGCACCAATAGTAAAAGGATTTGTTGACATTCCTTACTGTTGCTACAGGGATAAAACCAAATTGCAAGTCTTAGTATAAAGAATATTAACACTCAAACTACTCGGCCTGAATTTAAGACAGATGTAATTCTATAACTTTCCATGTGTTCTCAATATGTCTGAATCCTAATGTACTTAACATCTCAAAAGTACATCTCTGCAGAGGAATTGGGAAGCTATCTCTGCAGCCATAAAATGAGGTTACAATTTGCTATTCTTCAGATTATGTATTTTTAGGTTTAGTCTGCATGTAGATTTAAAATGAAGCTTGTTTGAAAATATTGTGAATATTTTATGAGGCATGAATGTGTATGTGTACATTTCATGTACATGGTATGATGACATTTACCAGGAAAATATATCCCTCCATTTGCTGTTTTTATTTTTTCCAACATATCGAAAAGATAAAAAAGAAAACTGTTTACTCTAGTTCACTGAATAATAGGAGGATTTAGAGACCCAACAACCTGAAGCACGTATTCAGCTTCTCTTTTTTATAAGCTAGCTAATAAAACTGAATATTATCTGGTTTCTCAGATATTTCATAGCCTTGAAAAGTGAAGTCACGATATTTAAATAGTGCTGAAATTAAGGAGGAGCAGCGAGATAAAAATAAAGACCATGCAATTATATGATCTAATATTCACTATGTATTTAAATTTTTCGAATGTTAAGAAAGATTTAACAAATTTACTCTTCTTTTTAGGGAAAGTACAGTGTAGAGTGTAATTTATATAAGGCATTAATTAATTTTACTTCAGATATCATGCCTAAAAAACAGATGTCATTAATCACACATTTTTAATTCCATTAAACTTGTGTCTAAATCAATCTTTTCTTATAAACTTCAATATCTTGAATGTCATAGAAAAGTCAAGTGACAGATTGCTCTGTTTCATTCAAAAGAGACAATCTATGAAGCTACACGTGAAGATTTTAGGATACTGTTGGTTGATGATGTACAAATCCTTATTTATAAGCAGTCTGTGGAGTCACATAACTTTTATGCAGCACACAAAGCTGCAAAGAGAAGTTAATTTAAGGACCTTTATCAGGACATATTCTAAGAGTGTTTAAAGTAACCATGGCAACAAGTTACCAACTCTTAACTGCCTTAATGATGAATATTTACTCAACCCACTGGATACCCACTATGCCTTCATTGTCTCTAGGGCAGATAGTAGTTCCTATTTGCAAGTTACATCATCCTTAATGCTATTTGTTCAGTTTTGCACATCTCTGTGCTCTCTTACTATCATCCAAAGTACCTTCTTCTTCTTTGCCAAACACTTAGGTAATCCCATTTATTTTTCTCAGTTCTGGTTTCTGTTCTGTACTCTTCCATGGATTTATTACTCTTCTTTCCTTGAGGCATGAATTCTTCAGTTTATTAAAGTGATAATAATAGTTGCCACTTACTGAGGGGTTACACTTTGTGACATGTCATACTTATCTTTTTTCTGTACATTATCTTGCCTAATTTTCACAATAAACTGATGAATGGTAGTAGACTGCCTCTCTGGGTCAAATCCTGGCTCTGCCACTTATTAGCTGTGTAACCTTGGATAAGATACTGAATTTTGTGCTCAAATATGCCATCTGAAATTGAGAATCATGTAGATATTTCATGAGGCCAATGTGAGAATTAAACAAGTTAGTGCATGTAAGGCACATAGAAGAGTCTTGTGCATATTGCAATAGCTGGCATATTTTAACAGCATGATGCTATCTCCAAACTCTGAGGAAATGGTTGAGAGAAACTAGGTAATTTGCCAAAATCACTTTCATAGAAATGGAATGATATGAGATTCAAATGCTGATTTGTTTACTCCTCACCTTTGGTGGCTCCTAAACCCTATTTCCTTTCTTCTTTGAGCAATTATTTTATCATTAATGGGAATTTATGATACATAAAGCTCCTATATGTAGCTTATCTCATTCGGTCTTCACAACTCCTAGAGGTAAAATAAGCCCCACATATTATACCGTTTTTTTAATTATTGTTAATATGAAGAAACTGAAGTTTGGGGAGTTTATGTAACTTAAATCTGGTCTCACAGAGAAAAGGAAGTCACTCTAGGTTAGAGATTAAACATTGCTGAATCCTTAAAATTCTACTCCTCATTTGTAAAGCAATAGAAATAAGTGAGTGAATTAGTTAATTTCATTAACGTATCTTTTGAATCCATTTCCTCATCTGTATATTAGGAATTGCATACTTATTTCATAGGGTTATTATGATAATTAAATAAATTAATCTGTGTAAATCTCTTAGAACAGTACCTGGCACATAGTAAGAGCCAATTAATTAATTACAGGTATTAGACTAGAAATAAAAGGAAGAGAAAGTGATTTAAAAATATAAAAAGCAAGATCATTTACTGTTCCAGCAGATTCAATGTCTAATAAGGTTTATTGCTTTACCTTTTGTAATTAGTTTTGCAATTCATTTGGAACTTTTTTCTACATGTGATATAAAGATAAAGATTTTTTTCATACAGCAATTGATCTTATATCATTTATTGAAAACATTATCTTTCCCCATTGTTCTGCAGTCAAGTCATTATTATCATCTCTTAATTTTTTGTTAGTTTTCCTAATCCATCACTATAGCCCTGTCTTTCCTTCTTTTCTATCACATGAAAATATTGATATGTTTTCCAACAAAATATATTAGTTTATGTTTCCTAGAATTTTATATTAGTGGTGTAATACTATATATATATATATATATATATATATATATCCTTTATTTTTTAGTGTTTCTTCTTTCCCTCTTCACAATTATTTTGAGAAGCATGAATGTGATAACATGTATCAGTAGTGATAACATTTGTTAGTTGTATTCCATTATGTTCTAACTATCATCTGTCAAAAGACGTGGATTTCTTCCACTTAGGCTATTAAAATAACACTATGAAAAGTAGCATGCAAGTCTTTATATGTAACACGCTTCTCTCTTGAATAATATCTAGGGGTAATGTCTAGATCATGTGATAGGTATATGTCTAACATTTAAAACCATTTTTACCCTTTGGTGTTGGAGGTTGAACACAGGGCTGCCTCACCACTGAGCTATATCCCCAGACCTTTCTGGTTTTTACTTTGAGTCAAGGTTTTGATAAATTGTTATACTGGCCTCAAACTTCTAATCCTCCTGCATCAGTCTCCCAAATATATGAGATTACATCATACCCCACAACATTTAAAACCTATAAGAAATTACCAAACTATTTTCCAAAGTCATTGCCACAGCTTAAATTCTGACCTAGCATATGAGAGGTCTAATTCCCCCATATATCTGCCAATATTTGGTGTCAGCAGTCTTCTAAAATTATGTCATAGTAATTGGTAAATAGTAGTACTTGATCATAGTATTTCCCTAACAATAATCTTTTACCTTTTCATATGTATGTTTTCTAAATGAATAGCTTTTTTTTTAGTTGTAGTTGGACACAATATCTTTAATTTATTTGTGTGTGTGTGTGTGTGTTGCTGAGGATTGAACCCAGTGCCTCGCACATGGTAGGCAAGCACTCTACCACTGAGCCATAGACCCAGCCCCTAAATGAATAACTTTTTTAATCAGATCTCTTTGATATCCCCATTTATATTGATTTACCTTCTTGAGAGTTCCATGTACATTACAGATATAAGTAATTTTAAAATGTTCTAAAGTATTTTCTCCCAGAGTGTGACGTTCTCATTATGTCAGCAAAGTCTTTTGATAATGTTCAATTTATCATTTTGTTTTCTATGAATTGCTTTTCATGCTGTAGATAATACATCTTGACTAATTCAATTATTCTGGCATCTTTGTTCAGATGCTATTTTTATCCTTTCAACATTCTATTGGAAACCTGTTTCCCATATATATATGTGATCATGTCTGGATTTCATTAA
>NW_026003305.1:0-2186 GCF_001458135.2 Marmota marmota marmota | reverse complement strand
TTTTTTTTTTTTTTTTTTTTTTTGCACATACTTCAAAATTCAGCATAGGCATGACTTTAGTAAATGTCCCCAGCTGCTGGAGTATGACTCCTTCCTTTTTCCTATACCATGTGTAGGTTTCTAGAGTGCATGGCCTGTGTATATTTACTATTAAGTATACACATTGGCTTCCTGAGACTCTCTGGGCTCCTTATGAGCAAGGACTGCTTCACAAGTTTGTTGAACGAATACTAGGTTTTTAAGTTTAATTATAAATAAGTCTTTGTATGAGTACATTCTCTGGATCAAGTGTAACAAGATCAAATTCAATTCTAAGTGAAGAAATATTAAAAGGACATAAAGTGACAACTCTTCATGAAATTCAAGAAAATGATATTGTTGAATTTGAAACAGTAGAAAGGGAGCAAAGACATTATTTTATGCAGAACACTGATTATTGTTACTGAGGATAAAAGATTTTTTTTTAGTATTGTAATGAATTTACAGTTCTTTATTTTGAAAATTTACACATTATATTATGTTCAGAATTCCTTAAGTGGACTCTAAAATAAAGGGAAAGAACATTTGGCTGTGTAACCTGACATAAACTTTTAGAAAGAAAATTTTACTTATAAAATATAGCATTTACGTTGCTGCTAGGGACGTTATAAACCAGTGATCCTCTGAGTTATCGGTAGGAGTAGCAATGTATCTGATGTGTGCATGTGTGGGGAGTGGGGAGGGAGAGAGAGGAAGAGGTTAATTATAGAAGAATAAGATAAGAAGGAAGAAGGGAAGAAAGCCAGATTATAGAAAATGCATCTGTATATATATGTATATGTGCATGTGCAGACTTCCATAGTGTCTCTTTCTTCTCAGCAAAAAACCGTCAGAATTGGCTATAAAAAAAAAAAAAATACCCCCTACTATTTTTTTTCTTTTCCTGAGTGTAATTTGGTGCCTAGTCCCAGACAGGAAACTCAAATATGCATATAGGGCAGAAGGGAAGGGAGTGGAAGTGAATAGCATGTCCTGGCCTTGTGCAGGCAGAACCCCTGGCCTTGGTTTCAGGAAGTGTTATTGTTTTTTGATGGGGTGAAAGAAGCCAGGAAAGGGTTCCAGTCCCTAAAGACTCCAAAAACAAAAGAGAAACCAGAAGCTCACAGCAGCTTTTGATTGTAGTGAATGTCCAAACTGTTCCATTTATCTGATTCTTTCCTCACATTCTATATTTTACTAAAGTTAAAAAATAATAGCAGGTTTATTTTAATTGACAGTATATGGTCGTTTTCAGGTATATGCTAGAAAATGCACGTTTAAATGTAGTTGTTTCCAAAGTCTATCATTTTTGTCATCCAGAACATTTTCCAAGTAATAGAAGCCACTCACAATTGGTCGATTAAACATGTTTCTATAAATAGCAATTCATATGCTGGGAGAAAAATTTTCCATGGATCAATCACTGTTGAATTTGGGGAAGACTTGCCAAGTTCTTTGAATGTGTTTAAAAGTCAGATTGAGCTGGAAGATGGCGGCGAGGGGAGTGCATTACCCCCGTGTGCTGCTTCACTGTGTGGGAGTATGACAAGTCAGGACAGCTAAAGGATATCTTGTTAGGAATTTCCAGCAATAGTGGGGTGCTCCGGAACCCGGAGGAAGGATTTCCATCGCACGAGGATCGGCTACGGGGACTCAAACGCGAGAGGTTTGTCACACGGAGGGTAACTGCTTATTCAGCAAATCGCCCCGCGGCTAGACTCTGCAGCGCGTGCTGGGATAGAGACGCAGGGTTACAGCGCTGCAGTTTCTGCCAGCCGCGCAAGCACCGTACTCAGGGCTGAATTCTGGGTTCGAGACGGGGGAAGGAAGCGGTCCATCTCGGTTCTCCACACCGGTCAGACCACAGAGGAGGCCAGCAGCCACCATGTTGGTAAACTGACGTCACCTTCCCTGTTTTCGAATGACCGCAGCTCATTCAGCCATAGATCAGGTAATTTCAGGCTGCAATTCGCCTGCGGCTTGCAGACAGATTGCTAGGGTTCAGCGCCTGGGTGCTTCTTAGAACCTGAGCTTATCGGAGCGAACACCGAGCGCGGGGCGGCCGAGTTCCGGCTCCCGGAACCATCCCGCGGAGCCTGCGGAGGCTGCTTCTTGGACCCGGCTCCTATCAGAGCATACAACAAGCACTAAGCAGCTGAATTCCGGCT
>NW_026003304.1:0-2186 GCF_001458135.2 Marmota marmota marmota | reverse complement strand
CACATGTAGCTAACAACATGCACAACCATCAAAAATATTCAAAAAGAACACACGCAACTCAATTCCATTTCGATAGATGTTCAAGAACAGGCTTAAAAAAAAAAAAAAAAAGAACAGGCAAAACTAACTGATGGTAACAAAAGTCAGGATAAGTAGCCAAGGTAAGATGAATACTGACTAGGAAAGGGCATAAGGATAAACATACTGAGTACTGCGAAAGTTGTATACCCTGATCTGGGTGATAGGACTTAACAAAAAAACAAAACAAAAAATGAAATGAAAATCAATATGGAGCAAATTGGGCTATTAAATAAGAACAATGTTTTCCCTGTGAAATGCAATTAACACACATATTGAAATGTAGTTTCTTTCCTAATGGCAAGAACTATATGACTGCACTTAATTACTAAGGATCCTGGTAGCTTCAAAACTTATTTGTGATTTTTAAGATACTGACAGAATGTAAAACATAATCATCTGACTTGAGGCTTGAAACAGCACAGACTTAAAGGATTCCATTTATTTCTCTTTAGGCCCCCAAAACTATTTGGTTCTCAATTAATATTTATATAGTTATGTTTTTATAAATGTATTTGTTTATAATTTTCTGATCAATAGAATGATGGCACCAATTTCCTCACCTCACATAGTTAGAAGTTAAAATGTACTGCTTAAAATTGACAGAGCAGGGACTGGGCTGTGTCTCCGTGGTAGGGCACTTGCCTAGCACCTGTGAGGCCCTGGGTTTGATTCTCAGTACCACACATAAATAAATAAATGTCTATTGTCAACTAAAAAAATACATTAAAAAATTAATAGAACAGGAAATACACTGATAAATAGCATCTAAGTTTATATTATTTAATTTTTAAAAAGACCAGTATTGATTGCCTTTTTCACGAGTGAGAAACTAACCAATAGAATTATGTATTTTCTTTTTTTTTTTTAAATATTTATTTTTTTCTTAGTTTTTGGCGGACACACATCTTTGTTTGTATGTGGTGCTGAGGATCGAACCCGGGCCGCACGCATGCCAGGCGAGCGCGCTACCACTTGAGCCACATCCCCAGCCCCAAATTATGTATTTTCTATGCTATGATCTTAAGAAACATTTGTAAAAAACTATCAGTTTAAAGCCTTTTTTTGCTTATGCAAAACAGGAGCAATTATCACTAAGCTATACCACCAGCCCCAGAAAAAGCATTTTAAAAAGTAATGGGCAGGGATGGCGATGTAGTTGAGTTGTACAGTGTTTGCCAAGTGTGTTTTAGGCCCTGGATTCCATCCCTAGCACCACAGAGTGGAAAAAAGCAATGGGCATAATTCTTCTAGAAGTGAGTTTCTGCCTTCGTCTGTTTCTAAAACCCGTACATGAAAAACCAATACACTACTTGAAGATCTTGAAAGACTTTATAGATAACAAATTTACCTTTAGTAGAGGAGCTATATAGAAACTTAGGTCCTAAATAAGTAAATGAAAAAAAAGAAAAACAACAAAAAACAACCAACTAACTACTAAGATAAACAGAAACATTTACTTAGTCACAAGTGATATATACTTCAGAGAATTTTTACTAATCTCATGAAAGTATAAGGACAAATCTTGTGACAAAAAGTTCTCAAAGTATGATGTTACTTTTATGAAGCCATTGTGTAGAGAAGCCCCACTTAGTCCAATACCCTTGATGGTATGATATTACAGCACAAATTAATCACTGAGGCTTTCAATGATGTCATATGTTTATGAAGGCAAAGGAGAATAAGTGATTGTGTTACTGTTACATGTATTCAAAGATACATGACTATTAAATGCCAGTAGCTAAGGAGCACACAAAAAAAGAAATTTCAGCTGGGTGTGGTGGTACACACCTAAAATCCCAGAGGTCTGGGAGGATGAGGCAGGAAGATCACAAGTTTAAGGCCAGCCTCAGTGACTTAAGAGAGGCCCTTAGCAACTTAGCAAAACTCTGTCTCAAACAATAAAAAGGCTAGTTCAGTGATTAAGTGCCCCTGGGTTCATTCCCTAGTACCGAATACAAAAATAAAAACAAAATAACAAAAGCAAAATCATTCAATTACCATTATGAAGAATTAGAATTAAGAGTTGAGATTAGGAGTGTATAATCCAGTGGCCCGAACATCATCTTAGAGTGCAAGATTCCTGGGATTCAATACCCAGCACCAAT
>NW_026003303.1:0-2186 GCF_001458135.2 Marmota marmota marmota | reverse complement strand
TACTATTAGATTATGTTAATTATAAGAAATCAAAAACAGCCTTTACATATGTTCCCTAGAAATCCAAGAAAGTAACTAAGGACAATGAGTGCTTAATGGTAAAGAACAGAATTAAAAAAAAAAAATACCAAACTGGAATGAGAAGATCAAATAAATAAAGAGAGCCAAGGAAAAGAAAATCAATACTCAGTAATAAAAAATAAGTAGCATCACAGGACTATTTTTCTAAATAAAACACTTCACATAAAGCCTATCAGCAAGTATAATAGGAAGCAGCAGCCAGTAGGATGCTCCACCCACATTCTTCATTTTTTTTAGGAGGGAAGATCAGGGGCTTCATTCAAAGACACTACATTCTAAAAAACTCATTATCACATACAGCTCCAAATATCTGCTCAGCAAACCCTCCACGTGGAGCAGTAAACTGTAAAGTTCAATCATTCTCTCCATGATCCTGCAAACCCACAAAAGGTTGAGTTACTTAGTCCAATCTATTACTCTTGCCCACAAATGTACTTCTCAAACCTAAGAGCCTGGTAGATGAGTCTGGAAATAAATATTGGCAGAAAAAAAAATGGGAATGAGGAGAGGATGAGAAAAAAAAAAAAACTGCCAAAGATAAGCTATAGAAAAAATTAGTAGCAACGCAAATTAGAAGTTAGTCCTACAGTGATCAAATATAATTCTGGAAGTCAAATTACAGACAAGTTATATATACAAAGAAATAATACCTGGAACTTGTCATTTATCAATTCCAGAAAAATGCCTCAAAAAAGCCATGAAACAAAGGTCCCAGGAAGAAGAGAAAGAAAAGAGCAGTGAAAGTCAGGAAGAGAAAAACAGGAAAAAGAAAAGTTAGAGCAAAGACATCAAATGAGCCCTGAATACAGCAATGAGACCACACTCCACTCCAGGGATTCCACCATCTTTGAGATTGTTTCTCCAGCTTCATTTCCATCTTCACAATAGCTATGTAGTCATTTTTCTCATCATTACAGAAAACAGCCACACATGTCATAAGAAACTTCTGATTAAGGTCACACTGTCCACACAGGGAGGTCTGCTTTCCTGGCTACAATTCTACCAGTTTTTTTTCACATTACCTTGTAATCAGCCACTTCACTTAGATCTAAATCCTCAATGACCTTGTTGATCCTCTCATTTTTTTCATGATTTGTCATAGTTGTTGGAAGCCAAAGAGCTGCTGAGAACTGCAAATTTTCTCTAACTGTCAGGGTGCTCATCAGGACATTATTCTGAAGGAAAATACAATTTTCATGAGACATACTGAGTCTTTTCTTAGACTATCCCTCTAGTATATGTAACTCAATAGATGAAAATAACAAACCCAAGGAAATGCTATAGTTAATGCTGTGTTTTCAACTCTGCTAACTACAGAGACTCCATATACAGAGAGCTGCAGAGCCCAGGGAGGAATTTCAACACCCATCTGAACATCCAAGTGGAGCACAGGGAAGTATGATATGACTACTGCCCCTGAGTTAAATTCCCAGTAACCCCGCCCCCGCCAAGAAAGAGACACAGTGATGGGAGTAAACAGTGGAATGTAAACAGGTAAAGAGTCTAGTGAAAGGATTATGTTTTTGCAGGTTTATGTTTGAAATCATTTAAAAAATAATCATTAATCTGAAAATTTCCCAAAGAGAAGAATGAATTTTCCTCACCATTATATGAATATTCATAAATCTTCAGGAATGGATAATTTTTTCCCATAGTTATTAAACATTGGTAAGGAAAAGTTCAAGTGCTGTGTATGAAGACAAATTAAGCTTAAGGGAAAGTTTTTCATGAGGTATGAAAATCTTTTCAATTCTCAAGGTCAAATTTGGTTTAGCTTCTTCTTACAAAAGGAAAGCAAAAAAGTATCCAAAGGAAAATCGAGATTCTCACCACATTTCTTGGAATATACTTACTGTTTTGAACGGTGACTTGTGCTATCAAATACAAATAAAAAATAATATGAGTAACTCTTCCTCCATTACATAGCCTACTAACCTGAAGTGAGCAGACAGGAGAAAGATCTGAAACACAACAACCATAAATGGGTGTCCTTTCCCACAGATACGTACACCAGAAACACGAGAAACAACAGTCCCTGAAACTGTAAAAATTGAAAGAACTTCAAGATTTGACTGCACTTTTATTAGCCTAAGAGCACAAAACCA
>NW_026003302.1:0-2187 GCF_001458135.2 Marmota marmota marmota | reverse complement strand
CTCAGGAGTTGAGCCCTAGGAAAGGCCCTGGTTCTATGTGCCACCACCTGATGTCTGTGGTTCTTAGGCTCTGCTCAGCGAGGTGGATGGGGTCGCAGTTGAGCTCAGGCAGGGGTCGGCCTTTGGGCGGAGACTGCCCTGTTTCTGGCCTGAGCTCTGCTAGGGGCCTTCTTGTGGCAGTTGGTCCCAGGCCTACCTTGGACCAGGCTCCTGAGCCTGTCAGCAAGGCTGATCTGAACTGAGGCTGAACTTCACTGACTGTCTGTCAGTGGGCGGAGTCAGTCATGGATGGAGCCTGACTGCCTCTGCTCATCACCAGACATCTTTGAGAGTTCAGGATTGCCCCAGATCTGCCAGAACGACCTGCAATGGAAGCCTGGGCACAGGATAGCCACAGGTCCATTCTGCCACCAGCCAACCACTTAGGGAGCTTACACCCAGATCTTATCCACCTGGCCGAACTCTCCTGAGCTGATGCTCAGGGTAAGCCCAGGACCATCCTGCCACTGGCTGACCTCTTCTGGAGCTTGGGCTCTGCCCAGATCAGCCTATTCCAACTGTGTGGGAGTCCTTACCTAGGGAAGGCCTGAGTCCATCAAGCCACCAGCAGACCCTTACCAGATTTGAGGCTCAACCCAGGACTGCCTCAGTCCACTGGCAGACACTTCTGGAGCTCAGGAAAGGCTCAGGACTGTATGAATCCATCAGCAGACTCTCAATGGAGCTCAGGTCTGGTCAGATCCTCCTCACAGATCTGCATGGCTGCTGGGACCCTAATTAGGTATGGGTCCATCTCACCAGTTGAAACCCCCCAGGAGCTCATGAATAAATAAATAGACAAAACAATAAATAAAGGAGGAAGGAAGGAAGGAAGGAAGGAAGGAAGGAAGAAAGAAAGAAAGAAAGAAAGAAAGAAAGAAAACTAGCTTATTCATATTCTTGATTTTATTTGCATTTACTTTCAGTAGGACTTCATGGATTGACTCTATTCTTCAATGCAAGGGACTTACTTATAATACTTAAGCCTGATTTGGGTGGCCCAAATGTTATCCATGTAAAAATAAAACATGATTGTAAAATATTGAAAATTTCTTCCCTGACTTTCACCAATATCAATCATAATCACCAGAATACCATCTCTGAAAAATTTGATTTCATGTCTGAAATTTGGAAATAAAACCAGAATTCCCAAGCTGGCAAAGGGCTCTCTACATGAGGCAAAACTGTTGCCAATTGGTAGAAAACAGTATTTTGGTGACATTCCTTTGAGTTTCTGAACAGCTCACCAGAAGTTAATCATATACTGAGCTCCCTAAATTCAAGAAAAAGAATCAGCCTAATAAAAAATGGGAAAAGACAAATGTAGGCTGTTTATAAAATATGACTTTGGATTACTATATTGACATAAAATGCCATCTTGGCATTTTATGTCAATGAACTTGAGATGGCATTTTATGTCAATATAGTAATCCAAAGAATTCATAAAGTACATTTGTGTGTGTGCATATCACATAAAAAGAATAAAGAGAATGAGAAAACCTAATGTTGAAAGTGTTGGAAAATGGAATTGTCATGCTCTGATAATTGCAATGAAAAGTTATCATAACCCTTCTTCAGAGAAGTTTTAGAATATATACCAAAATTTGAAGTGCACACTTTCCTTTAACCCAAGAATTCCAATTCAAATAACTTATGTATATTATTGTGGAAAATTTTAAATTTTACCATGAAATTGATCATTGTAATAGAGGTCCCACCAGCTGGGGATCAGACCTCAGGTCCCTGGGGAAAGTCACTGGGCATCATTTCTCTACTCACACACATGCCTTTCCTGGGGGTTGCTTACACTCATAAAAAGACAGGCCTCCTTCCAGAGATGTCTCTCCCAGCTCTTAGCCCATAGTTTCATTGGATTGGTAACATTTTTGGGATTAAACTCTAGGACATTCTTATATATTTTGTAAATTAACCGATTTAACTGTTTCCTCCCATCTACAGGTTGTTTCCTGCCCTGACGTTTGTCCCCTTCTGCAGTATGGGCAGATGTTGTCCATTATCTATTCTTGCTTTTGTTGTCTGTGCTATTGATGTTGTATCAAGAAAGAAAGAAAGAAAGAAAGAAAGAAAGAAAGAAAGAAAGAAAGAAAGAAAGAAAGAAAGAAAGAAAGAAAGAAAGAAAGAAAGAAG
>NW_026003301.1:0-2187 GCF_001458135.2 Marmota marmota marmota | reverse complement strand
ATATATATATATATATATATATATATATATATATATATATATATACATATATATATATATATAAAACAATATCACAATTAAGGAGGTCTGAAAACCTAAGATCAAAGAGCCAGCATATTTCATGTCTGATAAAGGCCTACTTCCTTGTTTACAAACTCATATATTTGTCTCCACAAGGCAGAAATAAAAAGAGAATGTTTCTCAGGCTCTTTTATAAGAGCATTAATACCATTCATGAGGGGTCCCCCTACATGACATGATCACCTCTCCAAGGCCCCACCTTCAAATACCATCATATTAGCTATTATAATTTGAACATATGAATTTGGGAGAAACATAGATATTCAGTTCATAGCTCTTGTTTAAATGAACACAAAATGACTTTTTTTTTAGTCCAACTTTCATTTAAGTAAACAAAACTCTCTCTAAGCAACCAATAACAAAAGCCTGAAGGGTGACATGAGTTCTAGGAGGGGCAGACCTTTTATGTGTCAGTACTGTTTCCCAGTGTCCATGCCAGTGTCTGACAGGAATAGGTGTGCAATGAATAGATGAGGTATCTCTCTTAGAAAAATAAAGGGTCCTTATCTTTAGTTAGAAAAAAAGAAGAATGATTTGTGTATGCCTCATGTCATATGTCACATGCAATAATTTACAGCCCATTAATTTTAAATAGCATTATATATCTTGTGTCTGCCCATTAAGTATGATTAAGTATTCACAGTGGAAGGTAACAGAAAGCAAGCACACCTATTGGAAAGTTCTTACGTACTTTACAGAAGATAAAGTTAAGGCCTAGATAAATGAGTTGTTCATAATCATAGGACTAGTATACATCAGTCCTCCAGAGGACTAAACTAGGATGTGCAGACACCATGACATCCTAGGAAGAATAGAAAAAATATGTGTATATCACTCTAATCCAAATAGCAATATACCTCTCATTTCTTCTCGTCCACTTAACTGGAAAATTATATTTTCTTATCTTTAGCCTGCCAAGTGTCCTTGATTCCCTCCCTGGATTCCAAGTACATGGCTGGTGGTAGTCAGGAGAGAACGATGGTTTTCATTTGTAATCTACTTAGGTTTGCTCTTCCTTGGACAACTTCCAGTTGTCAAATATGCCAAGGAACCTCAAAGATATTATTGGTAATTATTTGCTGATTTTGACTGGGTCGCCTCAGCCCTAATATTTTTTAATTTATCTGAATAGAGCTATGATTTCTATATTACCCCACAGGGAGTGTCAGTAACTAGATTTATGATGCTGTTCATTTCATCTGTTATTAATATGTCAAACCTAGTGTAAAGATCTGTTGAATGACTACTGGCAGGTGATTTCTAATTATAATTTGGATTGTTGCAAAGGTTTTAAGGATAATTAAAAGAAAACATATGTTTTGAAAAATATTGAGCAGTCAGGTAAAAATTTCTATATATAGTTGATTAACAAACAGCATTTGTAAACTTGCAGTCACTTTATTTTAGAATTATATACCTTATAGGAGTATAGTTGTGGAATTTTAGACCCTCTCTTCAAACAGAAATAAATTTCTCATACTTGAGGTCATTGTCATATTCAACAGCCTCTGTAGTGAAGGCAGAAAAGCTTAGGTGATATTTTACAGTCTATTTTTTTCTCTTTATCTGTGCCATTTATGCATATAAATTTGTGCAAACAAGATTTACCTAATGTTTCCACACTGCTCCCCAAAACTGTTTGATTTTACCAATAAATCCAGTTGTAGAGTCTAGTTACAATTCATAGTTAATGAAGGGAATCTATGTCAAGCAGAATAGGGTATTATGAACCATTCCCATTTCATTTCTTTTTTTAAAAAAATATTTATTCTTAAGTTTTTTTTAGGTGGACACAATATCTTTATTTTACATATATGTGGTGCTGAGGATCGAACCCAGTGCTTCATGCATGCTAGGCAAACGCTCTATCACTGAGCCAAAACCCCAGCCCCATTCCGTGTTATTTCAACAAGATCAATAATATGAGACGTCAATAAACTACAGGCCAGCCAAGATATGCTATCTTTCTAATCGCATCAAGCAACTATCAAGTCTCAGATAATATGTCTTTATCCATGTAAATAAAGTTCATTGATGGAAATCAATAGTTTTCAGAGCACTTCTCATAGAAATATATATATATATATATATATATATATATATATA
>NW_026003300.1:0-2187 GCF_001458135.2 Marmota marmota marmota | reverse complement strand
GCCCAGGGGCACAGACTAGGGGAGGCAGGGGCCTGGCCATGCAGGAGGGCAGCAGGGCGGGAGTCCCAGGGACGTCCTTGTCCTCAGGGGACTTCTGGTCCAGCAGGGGCAGGCAGAGGCATGGGCTCTAGGGAGGGTGTGGGGAGGGAGGCTGGGTGCTGCTTTCTACTGTCCAGTGCCCTTCAGCACCTCAGAGCCCTGCTCTGTCTTAGGGGACGACCGCAGCCTGTCCAGCTCCTCCTCCGAGGCCAGCCACTCTGACACCAGCTCCAGCAGCAGGCTCACCCCGTGGCCGGAGCAGTCCTCGTCCTTGCCAGGCTCGTCACAGGAGGGGCTGGGGCTGGCGGCTGCCCAGGCCCCTGGGGAGGCCACGCTGGGTGCCTCAAGGCTGCCCCCGAAACCGTTGCGGCCGCGGCAGCTGCAGGAGGTCGGCCGCCAGAGCTCCTCGGACAGCGGCATCGCCACGGGCAGCCACTCCTCCTACTCGGGCAGCTTCTCGTCCTACGCTGACAGCAGCCTGGACGTGTGGCGGGCGGGCGGCGAAGAGTGCGGCTCGCTGCTCAGCCTGCCGCCAGCCGCAGGGGCTCCTGAGCCCAGCCTGTGTGCCTGCCCACCCCGGGGTGGCGGAGTACCAGGTGCCCACCTCTCTGCGGCACCACTATGACACGCCCCGCAGTCTGCGCCAGGCCCCCCGGGACCCGAGCGCAGCCTCCCAGGGTGGCCCCGACCATGGCGCGACCACGGACTTGGGCAGTCAGGCGTTGGCCGGGTGTCCTTCCGGCTGGCTGGGCACAAGACGGCGGGGACAGGCGACAGAGGCCCCAGGCAGTGAGGCCACACTGCCCAGCCCAGCCCCCGGCGAGCCCTGGGAAGCAGGCGGGCCCCACCCCGGGCCACCTCCAGCTTTCTTTTCGGCATGTCCAGTCTGTGGAGGACTCAAGGTAAACCCCCCTCCCTGACCGCAGGGCGGCCCGCGGCTGTGAGGGGCTGGACTTAGCCCCTGGTCAGGAGGAGGCGGAGGGGGCCTCTCTGCAGAGGCAGCGCTCTGACGCGTTTTGAGAAGCCCCTGGACCTGTGGAGAGGGTGGGGTGGGCAGCGTCCCTGCTGTCCTCCCCCAGGAGGGGCTTTGGCTGCCCGTGGAGGGTCCAACTTGGACCGTGTGTTCTAGAAAGCGAGGCTCTGGCGGGGTGGGGCGGGGTCGGCAGAGCCCCCAGGCCCAGCTTCCAGTGAGGATCGGGCACTGGGGCTTTAGGTGGTGCTGGCGCCCAGTGGCCAGGGCTGCTGCTGAGGACTGACCTCATCCGGCCCCCTGCTCACTCATGGATGACCACTGCTCCCTCCCACTCCGGGTCATCTCTGCAGTGCACAGACCCTGCTTGTAAATCGCCCCCCAGCATTGGGGACACCAGTCCCGGGAGCCGTCTCTGCAGGGGAACTTCTCTGGGCACCGTTGGTGTGTGGTCACTTCTCATATTTACCTGGCAGCACCCACAGGTGGGCATGACGTCCCGCCCCGGGGAGGAAACTGACGCTCAGGAGGCTCCTTGGCTTCTGGGGTGTGAGTCTGTGGCCGCCCCCTCTGCTCCCTGGGGCCAGGCTCTCCTGAGCCCTGGCCGGGCTCTGGGCAAAGGCTGCAGGGCAGAGGCTAGTGGAGCCCTGAGTCCTCCAGGCAGCGCAGGCTCTTGAGGTCAGCCTTCCAGAGGGTCCCTTTGAAAGTCCCCAGGGGAAGTGGGGTGTGGCTCAGTGGTAGAGCACCTGCCCGACCTGCAGGGCCCTGGGCACCGCAAAACAAGTAAGCAAACGAGTGGATAATTCAACAAATATACATTTAAAATAAATTCAGAACGTGGACAAAAGCCCCCTGTGCCCTCTTGCTGGGACCAGGAAGCTGGTGGTCAGGGCTGGGTGGCGGTGCCCCAGGCCGTCTGGGCTCAGTGCTGTGGCTCCTCGTCCCGGCTCCGCTTTCCACGCCAGGCTGCCTGTGCCTGCTGTCCTGGACACCCTGGAGGCTGTGTCCTGCACGTCCGCAGCGGGCTGGACCCTCGGGCAGCTTGCCTGGAAGCCTGCCTCTCACCTCCTCTTCGGCTGACCTGTTGTTGCTCTTCTGCTTTTTTAAACCTGACACTGTTTGTATACGTTCTCCGACTGGAAATAAAACTTTCTTTTCTTACTGCCTCGTCTGTTCTG
>NW_026003299.1:0-2187 GCF_001458135.2 Marmota marmota marmota | reverse complement strand
GGCGTGACTACACAGCCGGACCGCGGAGGAACCGCTTCCGAGACAGGCCCCGCCCCGCCGGACTCCAAGGGCCAGAAGCCCCCGGCCGCCTTTCCTTCGTACTCTCCCAGGCTCCTAGAGGTACCGCGGTCGCCAGTGCCCCATCTCCTAGACGCCTCTGGCCGCCCCGCCCCGGGAATCACCGCCCCTGGGGAGCACGCGGACCAACGCCGACGCCCAGAACACGACAGACTTCCCCTCCGGCAAAGCCCCGAGCTTCCGGCCGCTGCACAGACACTTCCGGCACTTTGCCCCTCCCCACACCACCCCGCTCCTCCCGGCGAGCGGGACCCAAGCTTGTGGTTCCACGCAAGCGCACAAGCAAACTCGGGGGGGGGGGGAGTGGCCAGGTGCTTCCATGTTTCTATGACAACAGCCGCTCGCCGGAAGTGAGAGGCGCGGGAGACTGTCCGCAGGTTTCTCTGCGTCATGCATCGTCGTCTGGGGGCGTCTGACCGCCATCTCGTGGGACTAGAGCCCACGTTTGTCGGAAGGAAGCGGGCATGGACCTCGGGGCTGGAGTCCGTGGGGAACTGGTGCGAAGGGTAGTTCTTGGACTTGCCAGAGGCGCTGGCTGAGCGAGTCCCCGTCTTTCCGCGATGCGTCAAGGGGGGTGCGCAGACACCGGCATCCTCACCGCCACACCTACCTGCTGACCGCGAGTCCTGTGGCTCCCGCGTGCGGGACTGGCACCCAGCGGCTGTGCCAGGTGGCCGCCATTTTCCTCCCTCCTCTACATTTTGGACTCGGTGCCCTCCCTCCTTTTGGATTGGATGGTTACCTGCCCCATTCACCTGCTGCACCGCAGTCACGCCCGTGCATGGCCTTCCTCAACATTCGAGTTACTGCTTTCTGACTAGTAGTATTTTGACTTTTTGTGGGGTTTTGTTTGTTTTCATAACCTGGGGGGTGGGGTTGTTGGTTTTGTCTGTTTGGTACTAGGGTTTGAACCCACTGTGCTACATCCCCAGCCCCCTCCCCCTCCCCTTTTTTTTTTTTTTTTGAGACAGGGTTTAAGTTGCCTAGCTAAATTGCAGAGGCTGACCTTGAACTTTGTATCCTCCTGCCTCAGCCTCCCAAGTGGTTGGGATGTACCACCATGCCTGGCAACCAGTTGCATTTTGAAATGGAGTGGAAGACTCCTGGACTGCCAGAACACCAAAAAAACTTTCCTATTGTGTCCTCTCCTCTACCCCAAGCTAAGTTCGGGGTCCCTCCTAAAGGCCTATCATAGCCCTGGTCACACAGACTGTAACAACCTCTGAACTGGCAGCTCTGGAAACCTGTATATGACAAGTGCTCGTAATTTGTGCAGTCACCAGGGTCCTAAGAAAAGCTCTTTTCCTTCTTTGCCATCCCTCTTGCCAGAAGAGCAATTGGGATTCTTAATTGACCTTTCCCTCAGTAAGGCTGGGCACTCTTGTCCCTCCCTCCTCACCAGCCTTTGACTAGGCCCATCGCTGTGTGTTAGCTGGGACCCAAGTGGCAGGAATCCTTTCTCCCATCTTTATTTCTCCTCTCATATGACATAGACACATACACAAGCCTCTGTAGCTTATACACCTAAGCACAAAGACAACATCTTTCACTGAATATCTGGGTGGCCCATCTGGTATATCTGCAAAGTCAAGCAGACACCCCAAGTTGTCCATTGTTAGAGTAGGGACAGAAAAAACTGTAATGAGGAGACATGAGACTGTCCAGGAATCCTGTCTCTCAGAGGTGGAGCTCTGAGTCCGGACCTTGGGAAGAAGCTGGGCTGCAGCCAAT
The DNA here is from genome assembly GCF_001458135.2 of Marmota marmota marmota. Taxonomy (NCBI): domain Eukaryota; kingdom Metazoa; phylum Chordata; class Mammalia; order Rodentia; family Sciuridae; genus Marmota; species Marmota marmota. The sequence goes on along the minus strand of NW_026003299.1, from coordinate 378 downwards.
GCACTAGGGGCTGACCTTTGGCCACTAATTCTGAAGAAGTGGGTTAGGATGGAACTTCCCATGGAGTGCTAGACCCAGGAGACCATTCATCACAACACTCAGTAGCAAAGAGGGTGGAGGCCATGACAGACATGTCACAGAAGGTGAGAAAACATCAAACCAAGGAAGTTGTTCCCTGTTATCAAAGGCACAATAAGGTGAAGACAAGGGTGGTGAACAAGTGCCCATAGGCTTGGACAGAGGGTGGGTAGCAAAGACCTCAGACACGGCATGAAAGGCAGGATGGAAAGCGATCAGGGAGATGCTACATGCATGGAACCCTCATCTAAAGTCTTCTGTCAAGTGTCCCAACACAGGGAGTGAGAGATCAGGGTGGCA
>NW_026003298.1:0-2187 GCF_001458135.2 Marmota marmota marmota | reverse complement strand
TAAAGATAAAGATTTGATCTTCCAAGATGTATATGTCTGTTCGTGTATGTAAAGCTAGATGTCAAATTGGTAAAATGTATCACGATGGCTTTTTAACTAAACTTATTAAAATACCTAAATTTGAAGTTATCTCTCTTATTTTAGAACAGCCCTCATGTTGGCTGTGGAACATAAATCAACACACATAGCTGAGCTGCTTCTTCAATGTGGTGTTAATGTGTCTGCTTCAGATAATTGTGGAGAGATTGCCTTGTCTTATGCCATTGCTAGTGGAAATACTGTGTAAGTATTTACATTATAATACTAATCAACATTAGATGTATATCCACAATAGTTACACCTGTTGCATCTTATATATGAGGTGAGATTTCATAGCATTACTATGTATGTAACCGTAGTGAGTTAGGACAGTTCATTAGTCAGAAACCCTTCAAAGTCTAGCCAAGAAGCAGTGATGATACTTTGATTGGGCAAAGAGAAGGATGAAGGGGTAATGGAGGCAAGAAAGATGGTGGAGTGAGATAGACATTATTACCTTGGTACAGGTATGACTGCATATATGATGCAATGGTACATCCTGTAAAATCAGAAATGAAAGTTGTTGCAGTTGTGTCCAATGAATCAAATTGCACTCTACTGTCATATATACATAATTAAAATGGATTAGTTATTTTTTTAAAAAAATAAGTAGTGATGTGTGCATGAGTCACCTTCAAGGTTTGTTCTCTCCTCTCTCTTCCCCTCTCCTTTCTTTTTCTTCTCATGCATGCTGGGAAATTTTCCTACCACTGAGATATACCACTAGCTAATATCTTAGGACATTGCAAACCTTTATCCTTAGGGTTTCCAGCATTATCCAATTCATTTCAAGCATAACCCCTCCTCACAGGTACAGATAGTATCACACCTATGATTTTATAATTTGCTATTTGGGTCTTGAAATTACTTGTTTAGCTGAAGTTAGCTATTCTACCATCCCCCTTTAATTTATCAAGGACCTAATGATATCCTTGAAGTGTAAGGAAGATAATTCTGTAGTCAGATGGAGAGGAATGAATAGATTTTTAAATTGTTCCTTTGTCTCTGTCAGTTCTGTTGCTGTGGTGTTTCTGCCAGACCTGGCCCTGCAGTCTGGTAGTGAAGAGCTTTTATTTCAAAATATCCTGACTGATCCAATCCCTGAGTCTAAATGGTAACCCACACTTAGACTCAACACTCTTTTTAGTTCTCATGCACTTATGCTTTTTATTCAACAGTTGTTTCCAAGCAGAAGCACTCTGCTTTGACAGCTTGGCCTCTAGCTTTGGCCAACAAATACTAAGCACTCTGACCCTGTCCCCCTTTTAGGAACCTTATGTGGAATCCCCATATTAGCCTTGCCATTTCTGGTGCATTATCATTTTAGGACTTTGTCTTTCAGTCATAAAATTAAAATCATTCAAATCTATTAGAAAGGTTCAAGTAAAACTTCAAGTAATCTCTGGAAGAGATCAGAGTGTTCTGTCATCTTAGCTAACAGATCTGTGCCTCAAATCCTTCCATCCCTTGAAATAGATTTCCTTTGACTGCAGGGGGTTCCACATCACTATTTTCCATGGTGAGTGCCAATTTAGATTGGCACTTCTAGTAGTTTTCCCAAATAATGGAAAATTTCCAAGCTGTTGGAATCGCTGCCTAAAGTTTTCAGCATTTATTAAGGTCTGCCTCAAAAGGAATAGATTAAGCAGATTCATTGAATCTAAGAGAGCTAAGCCCCATCGTGACTCCTCAGTATCCATTGTGTTAAAGAAAATTTTGTGTTCCAAGTCAGTTGGAGATTAACGTGGAAATGTAGCTACACTTATCTGCTGATTCTGTTCAACTAGGTAGAGAAGAAATCGTAGTAGTGAAGATTTTGGCATTTGTTAATTTCTTACCTTTGTTATTATTGATTAGTCTCACAGAAGGGGATGATTATATTCTCTAATTTAAGGAGATATTTATAAATAGAGTTATAAATTAATTGTTGATTTGCTCTGAGTTATAAAGCACAAAGAAGAGCCCAATTGATCACGAAAATTAGGACTCAAGCATTTTTTAAAATAATTTTAACTTTTGAATATTAGAACCTATGAAAAATACACATTAGTTCTAGCTGAGATTGTAGGTAGTTAAGTATGCCATTAATTTACTATTTTGCTTAACATG
>NW_026003297.1:0-2187 GCF_001458135.2 Marmota marmota marmota | reverse complement strand
TATATATATATATATATGGATAGTGATATATCACTATATATATCACTATCCATAAATTTAATATATTATATATATTTCTCTTTTGGGAGAACACTAATACATTCCAAAAAGTTCCACATTTCATTTTAGCTCTTATATAAATATAAATATGGTAGGTAGATCACTAGTCCCAAGAAAGGATAGTAAAATGTAAATCTCCATGACCCATATTCACCTAATTTGTAGTGTTTCACTATTATCATTCTTATGAAAAGTTGTAAATAGTAAAGACACTTGCATATTTCCTTTCTTATACAAAATAATAGATAGACTGACAACTTTCTGTATGCACATCATCTACCCATGCTCTGACCACCTTTTGTTAAGAGTTTACAGACCTGCCAGAAACTCACAGGTTTCCAGTGCAAGATTGACCCTCCAGGGAAATAAGGAGGGGAGGAGAGATCTAATCCAATTTACATACCACTCTTATAATTGGCAGGAGAATAAATATTTTTAGTCTGTCAAATGAGACTCATTTCAAGTATCCTAAGTATCTGCTAAAGCAAACCTTAATAATTGACTACCCTTTCTCCCCTGAACTGCATCTACAGTTTTCAATTTTATGAAAATTTTGAGGATGCTTGTTAACCTGAAGTTGAGAAGGTAATAGAGAAGCTGCTAATTAGTAACAAATGCATTATTTATGGATGTCTAAAAATATTATTTAAATAACCCTTATGCTAACAATGTGGTAGAATTAAATTTTAATTGGATATGGTATCATTTTTGAAATCTACTGGAGTTGTGACATTATACTTTTCAAATAGAGAAATAAATAAAGAGTTTTCTGACCAAAGTTTTTTTTTTTCCCTTTAGAAACTCCCCATAATAGATCTTGTGGTGTTTGCACACAAGAGCTATATGTGTGTGCATTGTTATGTGTGTGCACTGTGTGTGTTTAAGATTGTGTGTGTGTGTGTGTGTGTGTGTGTGTAACTTCTCCAGAAAGTACGTTTGAAATTTTTTTAGATATATTTCTTCAGGTACTGCATGCCAGTTGTCAAAAAAATCAGAATATTTTCAAGATGTAGTCAATTTGTAGAGGGTATCCTGGGTCTATACATAGTCAGTATGTTTTCCTTCATTTTCCCCAACCCAATTGTAATTTTGTACAAGTAGAATCCATTCTGAATATTTCAAGCAATGAAAATAATACAGAAGAATACAGAATATATTTGCCCTTTTGAAAGGAAAGTGATAGTGAAATCCTATGATACAAGGGGAAAAAAAAGAGGAGAGAAGTCATCCTAAAATGAAAGATGGGTTCATTAATCTAAGACATATCCCTACAAGCATGATAATTGCACATTTATAAGACCATAGAAATGGAAATAGTGGAATAAAAAATATAAATCTACTCTATTTTTTTTCTTTTTTTGTGTGTCTATGTGTTTGTGTATGCATGTATTGAAAAGTCCATAGATACCACCATAAGTTGAAATATACCAATAAATTTTTTGAAGTTTTATATTATTTCATCTTGACCTGGTAAAGGATTTTAAGGTGATTTTATCTTTTGTAAGAACACATAAGTTAAATTTAGATATTTCTTCAATCTTAGTATATTTTTAAATTCAAATTATTTTACATATAAACACACACAATCATATATTATTATCTCAATTCTGTTCAACTTTATATATTTGAATATATTTTGTTGTTGTTGCTTACTAGTAATTAAACTAGGGGCACTTGGCCACTGAGCCACATCCCCTATTTTGTATGTTATTTAGAGACATGGTCTCACTGAGTTGCTTAGCACCTTACTTTTGCTGAGGCTGGCTTTGAACTTGCCATCCTCCTGCTGTGACCTCCTGAGAGCTGGGATTAAAGGCCTTTCCCACTGCTCCTGGCTTTAAACATATTTTTGATACTTTTATAATATTGACAATGATGTTGAAGGGTTATAAAATTGTTATGTCTTTCTCTATTTTATACTGCTATGCACAGTTTAAAAATATTAATTATTATGTTTCATTTCTACACAATTATCATTTTGTTTCAAAAGTTGTGTGCCTGTGTCCTAAGGGTGTGGTGTTGAAATTCCCTTTCCTCCCATTCTTAGAGGGTTTCCTCTTATTTTCTCATGCTAAGCTTTCCTCTGTGTGTGTGTATGTGTGTGTGTATTTTTATATTATATATATA
>NW_026003296.1:0-2187 GCF_001458135.2 Marmota marmota marmota | reverse complement strand
AAACCTAACACAATCCCTAATCCTGACCATAACCCTAACACAAACCATAGCCCAAACCCTAAAATTAACCTTAACACTAACATTAAACCAACATGTAATTCTAAAACTAACCCTAACCCTAACACAAACTCCGACCCTAACAAAAACCATAACCTGAACCCTAACACAAACCCTAACACTAACCTTAAACCTACACCTAACTGTAAAACTAGCCTAAACATGACCCAAACCCTAACCCTAATACTACTCTAACCCTAACAATAACCCTAATCCTAACCTGAGCCCTAATACTAACACTAAATATAAAACTAACCCTAACACTAAACCTAACACTAACCCTAACACTAACCCAAACACAAAACTTAACTCTAACCCTAACACTAACCATAAGCCTAAACCTAACCCTAAAACTAACCCTAATGCTAAACTTAAACCTAAGACTAACCTTAACCCTAACTCTAAACATAAACCTAATCCTAACTGTAACATTAACCCTAAACCTAACCCTTAACTAAACATAACCCTAATCCTACCCCTAACCCTAACAATAACCCTAATCCTTATCCTAACCCAAACACGAATTCTAATCTCAACCTAACAATAACCCTAACCTAACACTAACCCTAAACTAACCCTAACTCTATCCCTAAACCTAAATATAACCCTAACCCAAACACTAATGCTAACATTTACCCTAACCCTAACCTTAACCATAAACCTAAACCTAACATTCACCCTAATCCTTACCCTAACACGAACTCTAACCCTAACCCTTACCTAACCCTAACCATAACACTAACCCTAACACTAAACCAAATTCTAACCCTAAACTTTACCCTTACACTAACTCTAATCCTAACCATAACACTAACCAAACACTAACACTAACCCTAACTCTTACTCTAAACTTTACCCTAAACCTAAAGCTAACACTAACTGAAACCTAACCCTAACACTACCCTACACCATAACACTAAACCTAACCCTAACACTAACACAAAACCTAAACCAAATCCTAAGTTTAACCTAACCCTTACACTAACCCTAATCCCAATCCTAACTCTAAACCAAAGCTAAACCTAACCCTAACACTAACCCTAAACCTCACCCTAACCCTAACCCCAAACCTAACACTAACACTAACCCTAATCCTAACTCTAACCCTTATCCAAACACTAGTCCTAACCTAACCCTAACATAACCCTAACCCTAACCTTAACTTTAACCCTAACACTAAACCATACCCTAACCCTAACACTAACACTAACTCTAACCCTAACCATAAAACACCCTAAACCCCACCATAACCCATACACTAACCCTAACACAAATCTAATCCTAACCCTAATTCTAACAGTAATCCTAACCCTAACCCTAATTCAAACCCTAATGCTAACCCTAACCCTAACCCAAACCCTATCCCTAAACCTAACCCTAACATTAACCCTAACCCTAATCCTAACCACAACCCTATTTCCAACCCTTAGCTTAACCCTGACCCTCACCATAACCCTAAGCCTAACTGAACTCTAACCCTAACCCTAACATAACACTAACCTACACTCAAACTTTATCCCTAACACTAACCCAAAGCCTAACCGCAATCCTAACACTAACCATACCCTATCCCTAACCCTAATTTTAAACCTAACCATAAAACTAACCAAAATACTAACCCTAAAACTCTCCCTAACCCTAAACCTAAACCTAAACCTAAACTGAACCCAAACACTAATATTAACCCTATCCCTAACCCTAACTCTAAACTAACCTTGATGCTAACCCTAACTCTAATCCTAACCCTAAGCCTAACCCTAAATCTAACCCTAAACGTAACCCTTACCCTAACTGTAACTCTGTCATTAACACTAACCCTAAAGCTAACCTAACTCTATCCCTAACTTTAAAACTAATACTAACACAAACCCTAACCATAACCCTAACACTAACACTAAACCTAACCCTATCTCTAACCCTCACCCTAAACTTAATAATAACCCTAACCCTAACCCAAACACCAACCCTAAATCTGCCCCTAACCCGAACCTAACTCTAACACTAAACCTCACTGTAACACTAACCCTAACCCTAACCCTAATAGAAACCCAAAACAAAATACTAACCTTAACCTAACCTTAACCCTAACCCTAAACCCAACCCTAAACCTCACCTTAAAGGTAAACCTAA
>NW_026003295.1:0-2187 GCF_001458135.2 Marmota marmota marmota | reverse complement strand
TAGCTATCGTAGAAGCTGTAGTTTGGTTTTATCTTTGTCTTCACTGGCACTGAGATGAAGATAGGAATTCTGGCAATGATGGCTAAAAAAAAATTATGTAACATTCCAACAGGTACTAAGAAAACAATTTTCTGAACAATTTACATTATCATGAACAGAATTATTAAATATAATGAAAAGGAAAGGTGAAAGTAAACAAACAGATCTGTTAACCTCCTTTTTTGTTCACATATTAAAACAATCCTCAACAGCTGTTTACCCAATTTAAATTAAACCATTTAAATCACGTGAATTAAAAAAAAACAATATTTGGATCCATTTTTTCATGAGCACTCCTCATATATGATATTTGCCATGCACACATACAGACATACAACACAAAACAGAAGTGTGCACACATAACACAATACATACAACACATAACATAATAGTAAAGGCCATGTACCTTTTCATAGGTGAGATCTCCATTGCAATGTTTAAAAACTCCACAGTCAAAAAATAGAACTGATCAGAAAAACATTAACCTAGGTCTGTATGAGCTCAAAAAATGAAATAGAACTTTATTCTGAGGGAAAAGGCAATAATAAAATAGATATTGAAAAAAGCATCCTGGTTACCACCTGGGTTTGACTCTTCTTTTGATATCCCATCCTTTTTCCTGTAACTTGCATATGGGTCTGAAGGTATTCCCACAAGCAAGCCTCAAGGTTTTTTACATTTGAAATAGGCCTTAATTGTATTCATTATTTATTAGCCTCCAGGTGTGGGAGAATCGCTGTCTCAGATATAAGAATAGCCAAACTGGAGCTCTAGATATCAGCTGCAATGGATTTGAGTCAAATCATCTTCTTTTTGGTCTGTAGAAATAGCTTTGGTTAGTCTCTCTGGAATCCAAATCAGCTGCTGTTCTCCCTGTGGAAACAAACAAACAGATCCCAGAATCCAGACAATCAATGGGTCAGGACCTTTCCATTGTCCTGTTAGAATATCCTTCCAAAATACCTTGGGCTTATGTACATTTTTTGGATACATATGCCTTTCCACAACACTAAGCCCTGTTGAATCCAAATTTAAAAAGTTTAGAGTAAAAAGGGTTATTTTAAGTTTATCTTTGGGGGATATATACCCCTTTCCAATTCCCTCTTTTTGTTTAATAAGTATATTTTAATAGTTTGATGAGCTCTTTCAACTATGCCTTGTCCCTGTGGATTGTATGGAACTCCAGTTATGTGAGTAATGTTGAATGATGAGCAAAATTGTTTAAAAGAGGTAGAGATATAGCCAGGGGCGTTATCTGTTTTTAACTGTTTTGGAACGCCCACAGTGGCAAAATTTTGTAAGCAATGAGCTATAATATCTTTAGTTTTTTCTCTGGCATGAAGGGAGCCCATCAAAAATCCAGAAGAAGTATCAACTGTAACATGTAAATATTTTAATTTTCCAAATTCTGGCAAATGTGTGACATCCATCTGCCAAATATGGTTAGGTATCAGTCCTCTAGGATTGACTACAAGATTAACTTGTGGTAAAAAAGGTCACACAATTTTGACATTGTTTTATTATTTGTCTAGATTGTTCCTTAGTTACTTTAAAATGCTTTTGTAAAGTATTAGCATTGACATGGAACCTTTTATGAAAATTTGTAGCTTCTTCTACTGTAGAGAAAATATGTATGTCATGTGTAGTTTTATCTGCTAAATCATTTCCCAAACTAAGGGCTCCAGGCAATCCTGTATGTGCTCTGATATGTCCTATAAAGAATGGATCTTTTCTGTCCCAGATGGACCATGGTTGAGGATAATAGAACTCCTAAATAATTAATTGGAAAATTAAATTGTACTTTATCTATTGCTATCTCTAGATTATAGTTTTTTAATAAGTTTGTTAAGTGTGGCATAACATTCTAGCAATGTGATTTTATCTTTATGTGCTAATAATACATCATCCATATAGTGAAATATTTGTAGTTCAGGATTTGATTTCTAAGTGGCTGGATTGCTTTGTTAACATAAATTTGACACATAGTTGGGCTGTTAGCCATCCCATGAGGGAGTACTTTCCATTCATATCTCTGATCAGGAACTTCATGATTCAGTGCAGGGAAAGTAAATGCAAAACGTGGACTATCCTCAGGATGAATTGTAATTAAAAAAAAAAACAATCTTTAATATCTATAGCTAAAACATA
>NW_026003294.1:0-2187 GCF_001458135.2 Marmota marmota marmota | reverse complement strand
CAGAGACTAGTGGTGGGAGGGAAAGGGAGAGAGAAGGGAATTGTATGGAAATGGAAGGAGATCCTCAATGTTCCACAAAATTACATATAAGAGGTTGTGAGGGGAAAGGGGGGGGCAAGGGAGAGAATTGAACAACAGCAGATGAGGTAGAGAGGGAAGATGGGAGGGGAGGGGAGGGGGGATAGTAGGGGATAGGAAAGGTTGCAGAATACAACAGTCACTAATATGGCATTATGTAAAAATGTGAATGTGTAACCGATGTGATTCTGCAAATTGTATGTGTGGTAAAAATGGGAATTCATAACCCACTTGAATCAAATGTATGAAAGATGATATTTCATGAGCTTTGTAATGTTTTGAACAACCAATAATAAAAAAAAAGAAATACACTAATAGTTACAAATGTAAGTCACTAATATACTTGGTTTCTAGTAGCCACGTTTTTAAAAAAGCAAATGAAACAGATTAACTTTGAAATTTCTCTAAAAATTTTTATTTTTAACTTATTTTAACTGATACATAAATACAAAAATTATACATATTAATCTATTTCAATATGCAATCAATGTAAAATGATTAAAAATTTTCTTTTTTTGGTACCAAGTTCAAAAAAAAAAAAAAAGAAATCAAGCAAACCTGTTATCATAGAGATATAAGCTTTTGATCTCATAACTATTGATCAGAGTTTGGAATGTGTTTTATGACAAATTTAAAATTATTAATTTTATCTTTGTATTTTTTTTTACCAATGGATTCTACTTTCATCCTATGTTGAATCTATAGATTAATAATAAATCAAAACTTAATACTACTTTTTCTCCTCTAAGTACAAGTTTTGTTTAGGGCTGAAGGTGTAGCTTAGTAATAGAGTACATGCCTAGCATGCATGAGGTTATGGGTAAATGCCTAAGAATACAAAAAAAAATAAAATAAAATATAAAATAAAAAAATAAATAAAAAAAGTAAAGGTCACAAAACTTGCTTATAGCTTGAGATACACACACACACACACACACACACACACACACACACTACAATGAGTCCTGTTGTGATATGAAACAGTCCCCTATACAATATCCTTAAGCAATCTTTGGATCATACATTGTTTTGAGTTTTATCAAAATAGAGAAAAATTTCCTGACTTTGAAATTTACTTATGAACATAAAATTTATAAGGATATGTAACAACTAAGCTACATTAGTAACCAACTTGACCTTGTTGATATCTGTAACACATTCTAAATAATACTAGTAGAAAAACATTATTTTAAGGTGTGTCAAGAATGTTATCCAAGAGATACAATATTTGAAACATTAAAAATCTGTCAACAAATGTATAAGATTTAAAATTACCAACCATATGTTCTGTATCCATTATGGAATTAAAGTACATAGTAATAAAAATGTATATCTTAAATCACCCATGTATTAGAAATTAAATCACATACCTAAAGTAACCCCAGGGTCAAAGAAGAACTTAAGAGGGAAATTAAAACATGTTTCATATTTAAATAGAAATAAAACTAAAACATATAAAAATTGTAAGATACAAACAAAGCAGTCCTTAGAAGGAAATTTATGACATTGTAGGCCTCTAACAGAAAAGATGAAGTATATCAAAAAATGATTTAAACTTCTATTTTACAAAAATTATTAAGAGGGTAGAAAATTAAATGCAAAGCATATTAACAGAAAAAATGATATCTGAAATTAAATTTAAAAAGGATGTAAACACAACAAAAGATATGTTTTGAAACACTGATTTATAATCTAGCCTGATAGGTAAAAATTTAAAAAATGATACAATTTTCTAATATTGATACTGAAGTGCAGTAGGATCATCACTAATCACCATCAGACTCCTAATGAGAAGTTATTTAAAGTAATTCTATGTAAACATAGTTGACAACATTGATAAAATAGACATAGTTATTAAGCAATATAATTGCTCCCTAAAGTCAAAATAACAAAGAGAGTTTTACATCCATTGAACTAAACCAATTTATAAAAATCTATCAAAGAAATCTACATGTCCATATATCTTCTCTGCTTAACCAAACATATTGAAGATACTGGCTTCTATTTACTGCTGTGAAAGGGATTCTCATATCATTATATTATATTTAACCTCTACATTTTAGATATGTTTACCCTGCAAGCTATGTGTCTTGCCTGTTCTTCTTGCTC
>NW_026003293.1:0-2187 GCF_001458135.2 Marmota marmota marmota | reverse complement strand
TATATATATATATATATATATATATATATATATATAAACTTTGATCGATGTGTATATTGTATGATATTTATAATAGAATATACATATAGCTCTTCAAACAAATATAATGTTTTATTTTATTTTATTGGTTCTTTCTAGTTCTACCTGACAGTAAAAATCGATTTTTATGGTATTATGCAAGCATGGGATATATCTTATCCTAATTAAAATCCTGTTCTTGTTGGTGGCTACAATGTTAGGATTCACTTACAGATTTATATCTTTTATATTTCTATCTTTGTCCCTTTTATTTATTTATTCATTCATTTATTTATTTTTTGTTTAACATTGTGCAATCTACTGATCTTCTTTTCTTACCCTTCCCTATTTTATGAGCTTTAGATTTCACATATCAGCAATAAATTTCAACTTTTGGTTTTAAAAAAAAATGGTTTGTTTTACTTAGCATAAAATCCCAGATTCATCCATTTCCTGGCAAATGTCATAAAGTCATTCTTTATGGTCAATTCATAGTTTATTGTGTACATAAGCAACAGTTTTTTATCCTGTCATCATTGAATGGACCCATTCATCATTGAATGGTTGGTTTTATAGCTTAGCTATTGTGAATTGTGCTGCTATAAACATTAATGTGGCTGTGTCAATGTAGTATGCTGATTTTATGTTTTTTGGGAATATACAGTGCAGTCAAAAAACTGGGTAAAATTGTGGTTCCATTTCTTTAACAATATCCATATAGATTATTATGTTTCACTTAGACCTCCATACAGCTGGAAAAAATTGGAATTCATCTATAACTGAGGTGAAAATAAAACATACAAAAAATTTAGTAAGCCATAAAATGACTAGAATTTATTATCAAATCATCCATCCCAATAAAAAGCAAAATTAGAAGCTATTAAAGATAAACATAACACAGAGTTACCAGTATCAATGTTGGTGCTTTTAAAAAACAAATGAACCCATTCAAGTGATGGACAACCCTAATTCCAGTGACTGAGGAGGATAAGAAAAAAGGATCATAAATTCTAAGACAATATTATATATAATATTGTCATATATATTGTATTGAGCAACTTAGTGAGGCACTTAGCAACTCAGCAATACTCTGTCTCTAAATAAAATATAAAAAAGGACTGAGGATGTGGCTTTATTGTTAAGCACTGATGGGTTCAATCTTCCGTACAAATAAAAAAAGCAGATACAATTTAAAAAGCACTAGCAAATTTGAAAATTCAACAAACAAAAATTATATCAATTATACAGTATATAATTACAAACATAGGCATATATAATGATTTCTCACTTTATGGAAATACACTCTGGAAAATTTATCCTAAGAATCTTCTGCAATTTTCCAATTCTCTGAGTGCAATGACAGAATCTAGATGGTATAGACTAGTACACGGCTAAGATATTTGCTAGATCCATGGTTGTACATAAAGTCTACTGCTGACCAAAATACCATGATGCCACATGATTGATGTTATGAAGTAAAATCAATCAGGGTAATCCTCATAATAAAATAAATGGTGGAACTACAGAAAACACCAACAACAAAACTCTTAAAACATGCTAGGATATTGGGAAAAGAGTGTGATAATAAAATGGTATTTTATCCCTTCACTCATAGAACATAACAACATATTTTGACATATTAAATTCTGAATATAATTTATTAATAAATAATACTGAAATAAATAAGAAAGTACAAAGCTCAAACGTTTACATACAAAAGATAGGGTTCATATGGTGGTGCACACCTGAAATATCTACTATTCTGGAGTCTAAGGCATGAAGTTCAAAATTTAAGGCCAACTGAAGAAATTGAGCAAACCCCATCTGGAAATAAATTTTAAAACAGAGCTGAGAATATGCTCACCATTAAGACTCTTTGGTTGAATCCCTAATATGACAAAAGAAAAAAAAAGGGTTTTTTTTTTTTTTTGTTTTCAAAATTATACAATATAATAGACTTAAACTTATGAATTACAAAATATTAATACAAAAGAATCTATTCATCAAATGATTACATTAAAAGCTGCAAAACTGACAAGGTATAATTTCCAATATAATCAAATGCTTATAAGAAGAAATACAACAGATTGCAAAAGAAAAACAAAAAAAAATTATTAAAGAGTGACTTTAAAAAGGATATATCTAAGTGTTACATAATCGTAAAAACTC